>NC_053425.1:25745124-25865430 GCF_007990345.1 Gossypium hirsutum
ATGTCCTTTCATGCCCGGCCACCAAAATTGACGTTTCAGATTGTTGTACATTTTAGTACTACCCGGGTGGATAGACATTCGACCACTATGAGCATCATTCAAAATCATCGAAATAAGTTCGATTCTTGAACACACAAACGACTTCTGACCTCAAACAATCATCATCATCCATTGAAACTCCGATTCCTTGTTCGGACACACTCAGCCGTTTGCAACCAATTCATCATCAACTTTCTGGGCTCACGAATTTGATGAATCAATAATGGTTTGGCTTTTAATTCAGCTACTAACACATTGTCGGGTAGAACAGACAAGTGCACATTCATCGCTCGTAAAGCAAACAGCGATTTCCGGCTTAAGGCGTCTGCAACCACATTAGCCTTTCCCAGGTGGTAATCAATGACAAGCTCGTAATCTTTCAACAACTCAAGCCAACGTCTTTTTCGCAGATTTAAGTCTCTTTGAGTCATCAAATATTTGAGACTTTTGTGATCCGAAAATACATGGCACTTTTGCCAAACAAATAATGTCGCCATATTTTCAAAGCAAATACGATGGCGGCTAGCTCGAGATCATGGGTGGGATAATTTCTCTCGTGTGGCTTCAATTGTCTCGACGCATAGGCCACAACTCGACCTTCTTGCATCAATACGCAACCAACCCGAGTAGGGATGCGTCACTATAAATGCAAACTCTTTGCCTGATTCGGGTTGCACTAAAATTGGAGCTTCAGTCAAATGAGTTTTTAGTTGATCGAAGCCTTTCTGACATTTCTCCGTCCATTCGAACTTAGCATCCTTTTGAAGTAGCTTCGTCATTGGTGTGGCTATCATCGAGAAACCTTTGACAAATCGTCGGTAATAACCGGCGAGTCCAAAAAGCTCCGAACCTCAGTAATATTTCTCGGAGGTTTCCAGTTAAGTATGGCTGAGATTTTGTTCGGGTCAACTCGAATACCCGATGCGGATACCACATGACCCAAGAAGCTAACCTCTCTTAACCAGAACTCACACTTACTGAACTTAGCATATAACTTCTTATCCCGCAAAACTTGCAACACTAATCTCAAGTGTTCAGCATGTTCGATCTCATCTCTTGAATAGACCAAGATGTCATCAATGAACACAACTACGAACCGATCCAAATATGGTCTGAAGATCCGATTCATCAAATCCATAAATACCGCAGGGGCATTAGTGAGCCCAAACGGCATCACTAAGAACTCGTAGTGACCGTACCTCGTTCTGAAAGCAGTTTTGGGTATGTCCGAATCTCGAATTCGCAACTGATAATAGCCCGATCTCAAATCTATTTTTGAGAACACTGAGGCTCCTTCAGTTGGTCGAACAAATCATCGATGCGCGGCAACGGATATTTGTTCTTTATCGTCACTGTATTCAGTTGACGATAGTCAATGCACAACCTCATGGTTCCGTCCTTCTTTTTCACGAACAATACTGGTGCACCCCAAGGTGAGAAACTTGGTCGAGCAAAACCTCTATCCGTCAATTCTTGCAACTGAGATTTTAACTCTTTTAACTCGGTTGGTGCCATACGATACGGAGCTATAGAAATCGGCGTAGTCCCAGGTACAAGCTCAATACCAAACTCTACCTCCCGAACAGGTGGTAAACCCGGTAATTCTTCAGGAAAAACATCCAGGTATTCACAAACCACCGGCACAGATTCGGGTTTCTTTTCTAACTCTTTGTCAACAAGTACATACGCAAGGTATGCTTCGCACCCTTTTCTCACATATTTCTGGGCCAACATTGCTGATATTACAGCTGGCAACCCCTTAAGTCCGCAGACTCAACTCGGATTATCTCGTTATTTGCGCACCTCAAATCAATAGTCTTGCTTTTGCAATTCACAACCGCATCATGCGCGGTCAACAAATCCAAACCAAGAATAACATCAAATTCGTCAAACGGCAAAAGCATCAAATCAGCCAGAAAACAGGAACCTCGAATTACTAGGGGACATCTCTTACACACTTTATCGACAAGCACGTAACGACCCAAGGGATTTGACACCCAAATTACGAACTCAGTAGACTCAACAGGTAGAGTCTTACTGGATGCTAAGGTTTCACACACATATGAATGAGTAGAGCTAGGGTCAATCAATGCAATCACATTAGTATCAAAGAGAGTGAAGGTACCAGTGATGACGTCAGGGGAGGATGCCTCCTCTCGTGCGCGAATGGCATATGCTCTAGCAGGAGTACGGTTCTCGGCTCGAACAGCCGTATCAGAGGTCCCTCTTTGACTACCACCCCTACCTCTTAAAATTCTCGGTGGTCTACCTCTAGTTGTCACTCCACTAGGTCTTGCACCTTGAATCTTATTCTTCTCTTCAAGCTCCGTGCAATCTCTAATGAAGTGGTCCTTCGAACCGCATCCGTAATAGGCCCTGTTAGTAGACTTACCCCAACATTAACCTAGGTGTCGTCTTCCGCATTGGGGACATTCAGGTTTCTCTTGACGATTATTGCCCACACTAGCTACCGAAGTAGCTCGAGAGCCCGTCGATGGTTTTGCTCTGATGGAAATTCCCGCAGTCGTCCTCGACTTATTAGTGTCCTCCTTGAACTTCTTTACAGCTGAGAACGGAGCTTTACCCGTCGATCTTTTACGATAGTCTCTAGCTTCAAATTCAGCCTTCTTCTTCTCCTTTCCAAGTTCTTCCGCCTTGCAGGCTCGTTCGACTAGTGTTACGAATTCTTTTATTTCCAAAATACCCATTAGTAGCTTTAAATCTTCATTCAATCCTTCTTCGAATCTTTTGCACATAGCAACCTCATCAGCTACACACTCCCGGGCATACCTACTGAGTCTCACGAATTCATGTTCGTATTCAGATACTGTCATACGGCCTTGCTTGAGTTCCAAGAATTCCTTACGCTTTTGATCAAAGAACCGTTGGCTAATATATTTCTTTCGAAATTCCGTCTGAAAGAAGTCCCAAGTTACTCGTTCGTTCGGGACTATAGAAATCAAGGTCCTCCACCAATAGTAGGCTGAGTCTCGCAACAAAGATACAGCACACTTTAGACATTCATCAGGTGTGCATGACAGTTCATCGAACACCCGAACGGTGTTATCAAGCCAGAACTCGGCCCTTTCAGCATCATCAGTAACTATGGCCCTGAACTCCTCAGCCCCGCGCTTCCTAATCAAGTCTACAGGTGGCTTACTCAGCCTCACAGGATCAGTAACTGATGGCATTACTGGCTCCGGGGGTGGATTATTCAAATTCGGGAATTGTTGGACAGCCGGATTGGTTCGGGCATACTGCGCGACCCACTCATTCATCATGGTAAAGAAGGCTTGTTTAGCCCCCTCACCTTGATTATTCGCAGATGACTGAGGTTCAATAGGCGGTGTCCCTTGTGCAGGAGCAGCCGCTACACTTTCAACGTCATCCGCTAAGATTCTTTCTACACCGGGATCCATTTACTAATCAAAACATAAATTTTAACCGTCAGAAGTCATCACACAGTTAAACATTAACATTCGGCATGTATAGCTAGACTCATACGTGCTATGGTAGTCCTAGAACCGACTAAACCATAGCTCTGATACCAATCAAATGTAACACCCCGAACCCGAGACCGTCGCCGGAGTCGAACACGAGGTGTTAACAGACTTCAAACCACTTATTAAAATTTTTCCAGACAAGCTGTCAATCTTCGTACTAGTCGCTTTAAAAATCATATCTTGAGCTCTGGAACTCAAAATCCAGTTCCGTGAATTTTCCCTGAAACTAGACTCATATTCCCATCTACATATTTTTTTCTAGAATTTTTGGTCGGGCCAATTAGTACAGTTTATTAGTCAAAGTCTCCCATGTTACTGGGGTCGACTACACTGACCTTTGCGCATTACGACCTGGATATCTCCCTGTACAGAACTTCCATACTGATGCCGTTTATTTCTATAGAAACTAGACTCAGAGAGGAATCTATACATATATGGTATGACTCCTAATTATCTCTGGTTAATTTATAATGAATTTCCAAAGTCAGAGCAGGGAATCCAGAAACCGTTCTGGCCCTGTCCCACGAGAACCTGATTATCTCTTAACATACTGTCCATATGATCTTTTCGTTACTTCTATATGAAAATAGACTCATTGAACTTCTATTACATAATTTATTCATCAATTAATTCCACTCCTACTATTTTTAGTGATTTTTCAATCTCATATCACTGCTGCTGCCAGCATCTGTTACGAAAGCAACTATGCCCACTTCGTGTTTACTCCTTGATCTAACTAATAATTCATCATGCATATCACAAATTATGATCATGACTAACCATGCCAAAGGCTAATCATTGTCAAACTTCCCCCTACTACACTATTGCCATATCATGAATTTTAACACCAAAATAATCAACCATGACGTATGGCATAAAAAGGTCGAATTATCAAGATTTGCGACCTAACGTTATGAATCCAAACCCAACCGAACATTTATGCCATTTTCGCATGGCTAAAAGATTACATACCAAAGTTAAAACACAACATAATAGCCTATACATGCCAAAATGTTCTCCTAAGCCAACTAAGAAGAAAGTACCAAAACTTGCTATCCGGTGTGCTGACTTCGATGACGGCCCGACCACGCAAAAAGAGACGAGTCCAAGAAACCTAGAATAGGTGACAAGGAAACACCGAGTGAGTTTATAACTCAGTAAGTCATAAGCAATACACTACCATCCATTAATAACATTATCACAAGAGGAAACAAAATGGAACGAGGCTAGTTACTCCATCCATACCGAACCATACCATAGTTCCTCCGACCTATCGGTTCAATCTCATACCAAATCATGCATTCACATTCCATATACTCATCAATAGAATATTCGAGGCATTTTCATAAATCATTTTATTTTCGTTACAATCATACAACTAAACGGCCTTTCACCCGTTCCACGATAAATCTTATGTACGTGACTTCAAGTATATTTGTCACATAGGTTCAACTTACCAAGCTCAACTCCAAATATAAACATAGCACCTATTAGCCATGAACTCAAGATACTTACCCGATCCGCTGTCCGTGATCGACTCAATAGTGTTGCACACTTAGTGTCCATAATGATTCAAGAATATATATTAAGTCCGCACACTCAGTGCTATATAATCAACTCGCACACTTAGTGCTACATAATCAAACTCGCACACTTAGTGCTACATAGTCAACTCGCACACTTAGTGCTACATAGTCAAACTCGCACACTTAGTGCTACATAGTCAATTCGCACACTTAGTGCTGCACAATTTAAACCCGCACACTTAGCGCCAATCTCATGGTCATAAATGTTTATACCCGCACATTTAGTGCCGAGATCAACAACTCAATACATCTCACCTCTTTTCTTTTCATTCAACACTTTCATCATCACATACGTACATGCATATATATATTTATTCATTCCATTCAGCATCATTACATAAACGTTATGACCATTTGAATTAATACCAACTATATGCTTAATGACTTACTTTATGTTGGGTAAGACGGTTCCAACTCGGCTACTCGATGATCTTTTCTTTGCCTTTGCTTGATTCTCTCCCTTTGATGTCTTGATCTATAATAAACACATTTAGTAGTTTAATTTTCTTGCTGGATACTTATGTATAATTTAACGGTTTTCACTCCATTTCACAATTATCCTTGTTCAAAATATCAAAACCTTAACCATATTCGATTAATGCTTCAAGGCCGAATGCATTATCGCTATTATGGTAACCTAGTCTTGAGTATTTTTGATTCTAATATACAACATCATGAATCAACTCAACCTTATAAGCCAATATTACTCCTTTAATCGGTTATCAAGAGTTAACAAAAATAGTATCACAAACATATACACCTATATGGCCGAATATACCAAATTAAATTTGACCTTACGTATGTGATTACCTATAGTTAATATACATCAAATTTCATACATTTAACCCTTAATTTCCACCACATAACAAGCATAAATCGGGTTTATGGATATACCATGGCCGATTCAATCTAATCACTTCCAAAATCATCAACCATTTTCAATGCATATAACATATATAAACATGAATAAGTTTCATATAATCTCTTAACACATTAACTTCTTCCATCAACAACCTTTTGTTTCTTTATCCATCAAAACTTAAAGGAAATAATCAAATTCCTTCTTTAATAGCCATAGCCGAATGGTCCATCCATCCATCAAAGTTTTAAAAAAAAAATTAGCATGGTCTAAGTAAGAACCATGGTAATTAACCTAAAACAAGCTAAAATTTCACAACTTTAACACAATATACTAACCTTATTAAACATTCAAATGGCCGAAAGTTCTTTGCCCCTATTCCTTCCTTCAATTCGGCCAAGAAGACAAGAATGAAGCCCCTTTTTTTTTCATCACATTTTCATTCTTTTCTTTTATTTATTAAATCCCATAACCCAATATCAATTTCAACAAATATTTTGCCCATCATCAACCCACCTTGGCCGGCCACTATAAGGAAAATTGGGCAATTTGACATGCAAGTCCACCTTTGTGTTGACATGCACTAATAAGCCCCTTTAAAATTAACCTATCATTTTTCACCATGTCTCATGTTGATCCCTATTTAATAATTCCTCATGCAATTGGCAAAATTAAGGCATGAAACTTCCACATATGCATGTACACACATAATAAACATAGAATATAACAATTAATTATCTTCATAACTCGGTTTTGTGGTCCCGAAACCACTTCCCGACTAGGGTAAATTTTGGGCTGTCACAAACTTTCCTTCCTTTTCCTGGAACTTCATAACCCTTAGGTTGTACCATGTAGATTTCTTCATCAAGATCTCCATTTAGGAAAGCTGTTTTAACATCCATTTGATGTACTTGTAGATTGCGAAAAGCAGCAATTGCAAGTATGATCCTTATGAAAGTTATTCTAGATACTGGAGAAAAAGTATCAAAGTAGTCAAGGCCTTCCTTTTGTCTATAACCTTTTATAACCAATCTAGCCTTGTACTTCTCAATTGTTCCATCTGCTTTCATTTTCTGTTTGAAAATCCATTTAGAATTTAATGGTTTAATTCCCAAAGGAAGATCTACTAATTCCTATGTGTGATTTTGCAAGATGGATTCAATTTCACTTTTAATAGCATCTTTCCATGAGGTGATTTCGGATGATCGTATAGCATTATTATATGTTTGAGGTTCGACCTCTAGCATAAAGGTTAGAAAATCTGATTCAAAAGACTTTTCTACCCTTACTTGTTTACTTCTCCTTGGCTCTATCTCAGTTTCAGCCTCGTCAAGACTATTTTCATCTATAGTCTCTAAAGTTCATTTTGTTGAACTTGAATAAACTTTTCTAGCTTTACAAGGGAAGATATTTTCAAATAATGAAAATTTTTATTTCAATATGGTATTCTTGTGAATGTCAGGATTTTTCTATTCATACACAAGAAACCTATATGCATTGTTATGATCTGTATAGCCAATAAAAATACAATCAACTGTTACCTATTTTCATTTGCTTGGTAACAGAGCCATTACCTTTGTAAGACACCCCTACACTTTCAAGTAGTTGTAGGAAGGTTTTTTACCTTTCCATAACTCATATGGTTTCTTGTCCTTTTTTCTAGCGGGGAACCTTATTTAAAAGGTAATTAGCTGATAGAATAGCTTCATGCTACATGTTTTGTGATAACCTAGAGCTCCCTACCAATGCGTTCATCATTTCCTTTAGAATCTGATTTTTCTACTCGGCTACTCCATTTGATTGAGGAGAATTTGGTGGTGTCACTTCATGAATAATACCATGTTGTGCATAGTATTCACTGTAATATCCCGAATTAGGGCCTAGTCGAAATAGTAGTTTCGGGACCACAAATTCGACACAGTAAAATTTGTTTTTATTATATTTTTATGGTTTACAATTTCATAGGATGATTTCATGAAAACTTTGTTCGAAAATTTTGACGTTTGGGCACTCAATTTGGTCAAAAGGACTAAATTGTAAAAGTGCAAAAGTTGAGTTCCATATGTTAGAGGTGTCTAATTGTTATGAAATTTTAAATTGGAGGCCCTTTAATGGTAATTAGACCATTGGATAATTTTTTGGACAAAAATAGGCATGAAACGGGTGAAATAGAATATTTTTAAGTTAGGGGTATTTTGGTAATCTAGTAATTAAAATGAATTAAAAACAAAATTAAAAGCCAATTTTTGTCCATCTTCTACCCCATGGCCGAAACTTGCATGGAGAATACATAGCTAGGGTTTTTCAGGATTCCAAGCTCGATTGTAAGTCCGTTCTAGCCTCGTTTTTAATGATTTTTACGTTTTTGAAATCTTCGTAATAAGATTTACTCATTTTTACCCATATTTTGAGCTAGGGTTTGTATTTAAAAATTTACCCATGGATGACATGCGTGTGTATTGATGTCTAATGGTAGAAAATGAATGTTTGGTGTGTAATAAACGACTTTTACTAAGTGATTTTCAGTGAAATTGTAAAAAAGGATCGTTTTGCAAAAGTTACAAAATTTGTCATAAAAGTGTGATTTAGTGGAAATTATGGGCTGCTATAGTTATGAAAATGATTTGGATAGGCTTAAAATGCAAGGAAATTAGATAAAAATCATTTTACGAGCCTTGGAGAAAAAGTGAAAATATGTGAAACTTTAGGGGTCAAAATGTAAATTTGTAAAAATATGATTTTTGGACCCATATGAATAATGTGACTAATTAGTAAGCTAAATGTGATATTATAGATTAAGGAAAATGAGATTCGGGCATAGATTGGAAATGAATGAGATTATGGACTAAATCGGAATATATAGCCATGCTCGCATTCGAGGTAAGTTTGTATGTAAATAATATATCGATTCTTTTTATGTTATTATATTTCGTTATTATATGAGATGTGGCTGCCTATAAAATGATCACTTGATGCAAATTACGAATTGAAATAGACTATGAATGAATTTGTTAACTGTTGAAAAGTAAGGAATTTCCCGGTTGAACCTTCGGAATAGAAATGATACAAATGATCCATTGTGAGAACACATGTGAAGTACTATGTGCAGGCTAATATGTGTTTAAGATGGTTGTAGGTCACGTGTGTAGTACTAAGTGCAGGCTACTACGTGTACCAGATAGTTAGGTCGCATGTGTAGTACTAAGTGCAGGCTACTATGCGTACCCGACAACTTCGATCACGTGTGTAGTACTAAGTGCAGGCTACTACGTGTATCAGATGGTTAGGTCACGTGTGTAGTACTAAGTGCAGGCTACTACGTGTACCGGATTGTTGGTCGAATGTGTAGTACTAAGTGCAGGCTACTATGCATACCAGATAGCTTCGGTTACAAGGGTGATAATATGTGTAGGCAACCGTGTATCTGTTATTATTCTGATGAGTTCAATGGGAAATCGACTAAGTGAAAACACATGTGAACATAACCGTGTGATGAATAAGTGAAAGTCTATGTTTGTGGAAATTTATGAGAAATGTGCTCAATAGTTGAGTAAACTTTCAGTAAGATGGAATGGTTTGAAATTATGTAAGAGTGAAATTTGTAATAAAACAGTTTTAGACAGCAGCAGTTGTGTAAATTTGAAAAATCACCAAAAATCATGGGAATCAAATTAGAGGTTGAATAAGATATGAAATTAAATAATATTGAGTCTATTTTCATATAAAGGAAATGGTGTAAGGAAAAGAATTTCATATTATGAGATATTTAAATTTTTGTGAGACAGGGTCAGAATGATTTTGGAATCCCCTATTTTTACTTGAAAAAATAATTAAAAATTTTACAAAAATAATTATGGGTTATAATTTATATGATTAAAATAATTAATGAGTTTATTTTCAAAAGAAACAAATGGGAACATTATCCAAATCTTGTATGAAGAGATAATTAATTTTTAGTGTAGAGGGGTCAAAATTGTTAGACAGCGAAATAGGGGTATTTTAAAGAATAAACTGTACTTATTGGCTACACAAAAAATTATGAAAATTTTATGGTAAGAAGATAAGTGAGTATAGTTTTTGTGAAAATTTACAGATATTAATTTGGAGTTCTGTATCTCTAGATATAAAGAATTTAGTAACTATTAATTGAGAAAACAGCATGTCTAGAAAATAAGTAAAAGTGAAATTATGATTATATTTCCATGGAATCATGTTGATAATTTGCTTATTATTTTCATATGGACTTACTAAGCTTTAAGCTTACTCCCTCATTTCCATTTCTTTAGTGTTGACAGGTTAGCTTGCGGTTGGAGATCGTCGGAGGCAACCTCACACTATCAAGCTACCTCCTTTGCAGTATTGATGAATCTTAATGTCTTCAAGTGAGTGGCATGTATAGGGACTTAGTTTTATGATAGATGCCGTTATGATTAGCCATATGTATTGGCTTATGTTGATTCATTGTATATAGCCATGAGATGTGGCTTGTAATGCTTGTGGCTTGTAAGCCTAATTATCCATGATAAGTTCTAATGCTTGTGATGCGATGATGTGTTTATACTTGTGGGATATGTATGGTTGGTATTATGACATATATGCATGATGGGTGCTTCTTGACCGATCGAAATGGTCATAGCCACGTGGTAAATGTATAATATGGAAATAAGTTGATAATGTTTGAACATGAATACTTGATGTTGATTGAAGATACTTGATAAATTGATGGTTATGAAAGTTTGGTAAAAGTGGTCATCAAATGATAAGGTCAATGAATATAGAGTTGTTGTGTATAGATTTGATATTATATGAGTACGTGTAATAAGTGAATGATAGCATGTTAAAGTTAAAAATATACCTTAGTAAAGTATGTTAAATCATTAAAATGATACAATGATGTATATCTTTAATGTCTATAAAGATGTGAGGGATTAATGGTAACAAAAGGCTTGGAAAATAGCCTAACAGCATGTTTGGTTCAGTGTGCCATTACAATCCTATTCCGTGGGCCCACACTAAACACTTGTTTGGTTAAATGGAATGCCCTATTACGGGCTTATTCCATTACGCGCCTATGCAAAGAAATTGTCTTATTTCTATTCCATTTCATCAGCACCGATTACTGATTCGGTGTTTAAGGAAACGCTCAATACAAAGACGCTCCCCACTTTGCCCTCTCCCCTTCTCCCACTTTCAAACTTGAAAAAAGCAGACGGACAATCCTTCATCGCAGGGTCAGGTAAAACATTTTCTCCCTCTGTTCCTTCCATATTCCTCTCTTCCAAATTTTCAGCCATCTTTTTTCTGCTTTCTTTTTTTCTTTCAATAGAGTTTTCTTTTCCTCTCTTCCGTTTCTTTTTCTTGATCAGTAAAATTCCATCTATTGCTGGAAAGAGCAAGAGGGTTCTTAGAGGGGGAATTGAAATCTAAATCGAAAACCAAAAATGTTGAGGGTAAACCGAGTGATAAACAGGGCACAAGCTTCGATTTCATTTAGTCAATACCTTCTAAGACATGACCCAAAGATTTCCCCTTCACCTCCTCAACATTTTGCTTCAAAATCATCCATTCGATTCTTCGATATTTACACGGCAATTCCTCCATTTCCCCCTTTTTAACTCTAAAATATTTGATTTTTTAAGTTATAGTTCTTTTTAACTTTTTGTCTTGTGTGTGCAGCTTGCAAGCAAGGAAAAAATGGAGAAAGAACGAGCAAGACTGTAAGTTTAACCTTTGTTTGTTTATTGAAATTTTGTTACGTTCTCTTTTTTCCATGAAATTTAATATAAATAATTGTTTTAATTTGATTTAGGGCAGTGCTGATGAATTGAATAAAGGATATTTTGATGATATGTCTGAGCTAAAACAACACGGTGGTAAGGTATTAACTAATTTGTTCTTTTTATATAGATATAGGCTATATCATTTGCAAATCTGTTCAAATTAGTTGAATTGCAACTGATTTTTGAGTGAAATTAATGTTACTTTCTGTCAACATTTTAATTGTTAGTTTTTTTTTCTGGGCAAATTGCACTGGTAAATAAGATTCTAATTCCCGGAATTGCAGCCAGGAAGTTTCATGCCATGGATGTTATATATTCTGATGGTAGAAAATCAAAGTTGTCGATTGTTTTTTATGCTAGCAAGTTATTAGTTGTTAGTGTTTTTAAATAAAGCAACATGTTAGTGAGTTTTTCACAACCCCTCTGGCAGATGCTTTATTAGTTTGTGTTATAAAAATGATTTTGTCTTTATTGAACAAAATGTTGATTTATTTATACCTTTGTTTTTTTTTACTTCTCTCAGGAATTTGGTCAAAATTTGTTGTGAAGTTGAAGTAAAAACCAAGCTATATGCATGCATAAGCCTTGCCTGCACTGCTTTCGGAGGTTTTTAGTATGTACCCTTTTTTTTATGTGTTCTTTTTGTAGACTTTGGACTAAATTTTAAATTTGAGTGACTGTATAAGTGATTTTGTCTGAATTTGTTTATGTTTGAATACTGAAAAACATATGAATGTTTTAAACTCTGCTATTTGACTCTCGCATGCTCTCTTTTAGTGCTTTAACATGGTCTACTTATTATTTTAGGTTAATGTTCAAATCGATAGTACCTTAGTAGGTTCAAATGGATTATGCTGTTTATCTATTTTTGAGTGTGGGTGCATCATTCAGATTTTCTGTATCAGCTTTAGAAAGAGTTTAGAGATGTCCTTTAATGCCTAAACAAGTGAGATCTATGGTCTGTATGAATTTCAAAGTTTTCAGGCTCCTGGTGCATTACCTAAATTTGAGAGCCCCTTTGACTAGACAGTTCTGGCTCATATGATTCGATTTATATTTTACTTCTGTAGAATCTTGATTCTAGTCATATTTTTTGAATGTCAGCATGATAATGTGATTGTACTTCTGTTCTAGTATGTTAACATGTTTAATTATCTCATCTTTCTGTTCTGTTCTAGCTGTTTCTTTTCACTCTCTAATTTTTCCATGCATATATTATAAAATGGATTTGTTATTAATACAGAATGATACAAGCTCTACTGGATAGACTTGTTCCTTTGCTTCTTCAGCAACTAGTGCAAGATTACAGCAACTGGGTTCAACTCCAAAAGCAGTTGATAAATTAGCTTCTTTGTTCATATCAGCTAGTAAGCCTTTCACCTGTAAACTGTTTTATTTTCCCTAATTTGTGTTTCTTTGTCTCAGTTAAGTCCATGATGATAAACCATATTCTTTTTAATCTGAATCAATGACAACCGGTTTTAATCTGAGAAAAGAGTAGGGAGGGGAGGGGGGAATAGCATATTCAGACATATTGGCTGGGGCTGGCTATTTAACAAATTAACGATCATATTCGCCAAATGTAGCTGTATTTTGTTCTGTCATATTAAAAGTGATGTAATGAAGGATGTTAACCTGCCACTGCTAGCAATAGTATTCGTTTTAATTACCTTAAATAATGATTTTCTTTTCTTGGATGTTCTAACCTTGCCTTTGTGTTAAATTACTAATAACAAGTAAACTAGCAAATGCAAGGCCGAGTAACTCAATAAATTTGATATTTCAGCAAAGAAGGCATTGTTGAGATTCAACAGAGAAGGCATTGTTGAGATTCGCAAACTCAATAAATTTTGACATATTTGGTTAGAAAGAGTTGGAATCTTTATCGCAATATGGGTTAAGTTTTGACATCATTTTATTATGATTTTGGATTGTCCCCAATTGGTCTCTTTGGAAATAGAGGAGATATTGCAACTTGACAAGATTTCAGAGTGTTGAATAAATAGAAATAAAATGTTTGTGCCTTTTCTTTTCGATGCTTCAGTGATCCTAATACCAATGGATAAGTAGAAAAATAAAAATTTCAGACAATTTATATAATTTTATTATGTTGGTACCAAATTTCAGACTATTTATACAAATGTTTCAGCAATACTAATACCAATGGTGGACAAGTAGAAAAATAAAAAGATAACACTTTTTCTTTTCGGTGCTTTGTGACTTTTTCTTTTTAATAAAAATTTCATGTTTAATACAATTTATCAATTTTAGATAATAACACAAATAAAAAAATTATATAAAAATTATGTAAATAACAAATGAAATTTTAGTTGAAACCATAAATTTGGGATTAATTTATAGGAATATAATGACACCAGTTATTATAGTCCAAATGAAACTTTAGATGATACCATAAAATTGAGATTAATTTATAGGAAGATTAATTTATAGAACATAATTAAATTATTTGTTTCGCTAATGATATTTTAACATATTAAATATGCATTGTAATTTAAAAATAATAAAATAATTATATACTATTTTTTAATATTATATATTATGATTTTTATTCATTCATATTTTAATAATAATTATATTAAGAATGTTATTAAATTATATATTATTATCTTTATTAAATTATATTTAATAATAATTATATTAAAGTATGATTAAATTATTTATTATTTATTATTAAATTATATTTAATAATAATCCTATTATAAATTAATAACAATAACAATAATCATCTATCTAAAAAAATTCTACTAAGGGTATTCTAGTCATTTTAGTTTTTTTCCTTATGCTATTACAATATCATTCCATTCAACCAAACACAAGAATACTATTACAGTTCTATTCCATTCCATTCAACCAAACAGCTGACTTACTGATTACAGTTCTATTCCATTAAAGCTCTATTCCATTATAGCTCTATTCAATTACAGCCCTATTCCATTACAGTGAACCAAAGTACCCTAAGTACTAGTCACACGGGTAGACACACAGCCATGTACCTCAACCGTGTGGAGGACACGGCCTAGCACACGGGCGTGTGGCCTGGTCCTGTGGCTAAATTTGTTTTGCTGACGTCATAAATAGAGAGTTACACAGCTTGAGGACACGGGCATGTTGGAGACACATGGGCGTGTCCCTGTGTCCACACAAGCATGTGACCCTACTTCAGGAAAATTTTTCTAAGTTTTCCCAAAACTTTCTAAAGTTCTTGATTTAGTCCCAAACCGCCTTTAATGCATGTTTAGAGCCTCGGTAGCTTGTGTAAGGGACATTATGCAAGTGATTGAATGCTTTTAATTTAAATGAAATTTTATGGTCCGATTTTGCATGTTTGTGAATGTTTAAGTCCGATAACACCTTGAACCCTATCCTAGCGTCGGATAAGGGTAAGAGGTGTTACATTCACCGAATGGTTCAACATATTCACTACCACGATCACTTCCCACCATCTTAATCTTTTTATTAAGTTAGTTTTCAACTTCCTGCTTGAGAATAAATTTCTCTGTAGCTTCATATTTGCTCTTAAGCAAATACACATAGCAATATTTTTTGCTATCATCAATGAATGTAATAAAATATTTATTCCCTCCTATTGTTTGAACAAACTTTAAGCCACAAACATCCCTATGTATTAGATCAAGTGGTTCTGTGCTTCTTTCAACAGTTTGAAATGAAGACCTTGTTAATTTTGTCTCAATACACGTTTCACATTATATTTATAATTAATGTGAAATGAATAGGGGTGAAGCCAGAAAATGTTTTTAGGGGGGGCTGGATGAAATTTTAATTTTTAATAGTTTATATCTTTATAATTTGTAAAGGATTAAATTGAATTTTTATAATTTTAGCGGGCCAAAGTGCAATTTTACATTTACTAATTTAAAATTTTTTAAAAATTTTAAGGGCCAAAATAATAATTTTACATTTTAAGGGGCCGGGGCCCATGCCAGCCCCCTAGCTTCGCCCCTGGAAATGAAGGAATGTGCTCTAAGTTAATTAATCTACATAAAACATCATAATTAACATGTCTGAGCCTACCATGCCATAAATTAAATGACTCAACCATATAAACAAAGGAAGAAGTGACATTTTTATTCATTGTCTTTACTTTTACAAAGATTGCATTAAGTTTCTACATGTTATTTAATACATATCCCTTTTCCACATGCATTCCCTATAACATTCCGTTTTCAATGAAATCAGAACAGTAGTTTTGGGACAACAATTCTAACGTCAAAATATTTATTTTATTATTTTATTGCCTACAGCATGATAGTAGTATCGTATAAAAATTTCATTAAGAAATTTTACCGTTTACATGCTTAATTTGATAAAAAAGACTAAATCGTGTAAAGAGCAAAAATGGAGTTCTAGTAGCTAAATGTATTAAATAGCTATAGAACCTTAAATTTTGAGTCCTTATATGGTAATTAGACCACTAATGAAGATAGTGGAATGTAATGGCTTGACATTTGTGTAATTATTAATGTTTTAAAAGGTTATAGATGTAATTTGGTAATTAAATAAAAACTAATGAAATAGAATAAACTATCATCTTCCATTCATCATCAACAACCGAAAAAAGAAAAAAGAAAAAAGGAAGCCATTGTTGAGCTAGGTTCGGTCAACCCTATTTTGATAGTAAGTAAGTGATTTTTGTTTCATTCTTAATGAATTTTATGTTTTCGGGATCGTTGTAGCTTAATCTAGCTAGCCCGTGGACTAATTTGTAAAATTGTTAAAGAATTTGAGTTTTTCCATGAATGATTATTGGTTGCTTTTGTTGTTTGATGGATCGTTAAATTTGAGCTTCACAAATCTGTTGTAAAACCAACGGTCTCGCTTTCAACTCAGCTACAATTGAGCCGTCATTAGATAGAGATAACTAAATATTCATTGCACGTAAAGCAAATAGGGATTTTCAGCTCAAAGCATCAGCAACGACATTAGCCTTTCCCGGATGGTAGTTAATCACAAACTCGTAATCTTTCAACAATTCCAACCATCTTCTTTGTCGCAAATTCAAATCTTTTTGAGTCATTAAGTATTTCAAACTTTTATGATCAGAATAAACATGACATTTTTCACCAAACAGATAATGGCGCCAAATCTTCAACGCAAATACGATAGCTGCTAATTCCAAATCATGCATCGGGTAATTCTTTTCATTCGGTTTTAATTGTCTCGAGGCATAAGCTATAAATTTGCCTTCCTGCATCAAAACACAACCCAGACCATTCAACGATGCATCACTATAAATTACAAATTCTTTACCCGATTCTGGTTGAACTAATACTGAAGCTTCGGTTAATAAAGCTTTCAACTGATCGAAACTTTTCTGACACTTGTCCGACCATTTGAACTTAACATTTTTTTAAGTAGTCTCGTGAACGGAGTTGTAATCATTAAGAAACCTTTTACAAATCACTTGTAATAACCAGCTAGTCCCAGAAAACTTCAGACTTCGGATACATTTCTCGGAGGCTTCTAATCTAATATTGCTGAAATCTTGCTTGGATCTACTTGAATACCCGATGCTGACACAATATGTCCCAGAAAACCAACTTTTTGTAACCAAAACTCATATTTACTGAACTTTGCAAAAAGCGATTTATCTCGAAAAATCTGTAGCACTATTCTTAGATGTCCGGCATGCTCGGATTTGTCTCGTGAATAAATCAAGATATCATCAATAAACACAACAACAAATCGATCCAAATACAGTCTGAAGATTTGATTCATTAAGTCTATAAAAACAACAGGTGCATTCGTTAATTCGAAAGGCATAACTAAAAACTCATAATGTTTGTACCTCGTTCGGAAAGCGATTTTCGGCACATCAGAGTCTTTAACTCGTAGCTGATAGTAACCTGACCTCAAATCTATCTTTGAAAACATTGTAGCCCTTTCAACTGATCAAACAAATCATCTATTCGTGGCAGAGGGTATTTATTCTTGATAGTCGCTTTATTAAGTTGTCTATAATCGATGCACATTCTCATAGTTCTGTCTTTCTTTTTCACAAACAAAATTGGTGCACTCCAGGGAGAATAACTTGGTCGTGCAAAACTTCTATCAGTAAACTCTCGCAACTGAGCTTTCAACTCTTTTAATTCGGTCGGTGCCATTCTATACAGAGCTATCGATATCGGAGTTGTTCCTGGCACTAATTCAATACTAAATTTAACCTCTTGGATCGGTGGTAAACCTAGTAACTTTTAAGAAAACACATTTGGGTAGTCACACACCACTGGCACTAATTCGATTTTCTTTTCTGTCACTTTCATATCAAGCACATAAGCTAAATAAGCTTCATAACCCTTTTTCACATATTTATGAGCTAACATCAAAGAAATCACTGTCGGCAAACCATTCAAATCGCTAGATTCAATCCGAATTATCTCATCATTCTAACATCTCAGATCAATTGTCTTTCTTTTGCAGTTCACTATATCATCATGCAGTGTTAACCAATCCATACCCAGAATTATATCAAATTCGTCGAATGGCAACAACATCAAATCAGCCGGAAAACATGAATCTCGGATCATCAATGGACAGTTCTTGCATACTTTATCAACCAATACACATCTGACTAAGGGCTTTGATACTCTAATCACAAATTCAGTAACTCTACAGGAAAATTCTTACTGGGTACTAAAGTTTCACATATATATGTATGAGTCGATCTTGGATCTATCAATGAAATTACAGTAGTATCATAGAGAGTGAAAGTACTGGTAATAACGTCTGGAGACGAAGCTTCTTCGAGAGCGTGAATAGTTTAAGCTCTGGCAGGTGCACGAGCCTCAGATCTAACAGCAGTGTCTTTAGTTCCCCTTTGGCTACTACTCACATTACCCGTGTTTCTGGGTGGTCTACCTCGAGCTGCTGAATTACTCGGCCTAGTATTCTGCACTATCTCATGCTCAATCAACTCAGGGCATTCGCGAATGAAGTGATCTAATGATCCACATTTGAAACAGGCCCAATTATTCAATCTACAGTCGCCGAGATGTCGTTTACCATAATGTTTGCACTCGGGTTGGTTAGGCCTGATGTTCCCAACACTAGCTACTGAGGTAGCTTTCGAACTCACAAGTGGTCACGTTTAGAATAACCCGCTGTAGCCTTTGAACGGTTCAAGTCATCTCGAAACTTCTTGGAGGTTGAATGAAATGACTTACTCGATAATCTTTTTCACGAATCTCTATATTCAAAATCAACTTTTCTTTTCTCTTTCCCAAGTTCTTCAGCTTTGCATGCTCGCTCAACGAGTATTACAAACTCTTTTATTTCTAGAATCTCGACTAACAGCTTGATGTCTTCATTCAAGCTATCTTCAAATCTTTTACACATTATAGCTTCAGTCGAAACACATTCTCGTGCATATTGATTTAATCTTACAAATTCTTGTTCATATTCCATAACAAACATATGACCCTGTTTCAGCTTGAGAAACTCTTTTCGTTTCTGATCTATGAATCTCTAACTGATGTATTTCTTTCTAAACTTAGTCTGAAAGAACTCCCAAGTGACTCATTCTTTTGTAGCCACTGATATCAATGTTTTCTACCAATGGTAAGCCGTATCTCTCAGAAGTGAAACAACACTTTTAAGATATTCTTCAGGAGTACATGACATTTCATCAAACACTCATATTGTATTTTTAAGCCAGAACTCAGCTCTCTCACCATCATAATCAATAGTGGCATGAAACTTTTCAGCCCTATATTTTCTAATTTTATCAACCGGAGGCTTACTCAATTGTATCAGATTCACAGCTTGTGGTATGACAGGGACTTGTGGAGGATTAGACGGGGGTGAAGGTTGTTGAGAAACCAGATTAGTTCTATTATATTGAGCGAACCACTCATTCATCATCTAGAAGAAGGCTTGCTTAGCCTCTCCTTCGTGGCTACTCGTAATCGCCTAGAATCAGTCGGCGCTGCCCCTTGAGCAAGAGTGAGCGCATTACTTTCCATGTCATCGACTATGGCTTGATCGGGATCCATTTACTATATGATAAACACGTTTTAACTGTCAGGAATCATCACACTATCGTAGCTTATATATATGGCATGTATAGCTAGACTCTTACGCGCTACGTTAGTCCTAGAATCGACTAAACCTTAGCTTTAATACCAATTAAATGTAACACCCCTAATCCCTATCCGACACAGGAATAGGGTTACAAGGCATTATCGGACAATACATCACATTCTCATACATTTATGCATTCAATATTATAAACCATTCTCAAACATTCATATTGTCCCTTAAAAGGTTGTATGAGACCTTAAATCATGCTTAGAAGTGGTTCGAGACTAAACCGATCACATATAAAAATTTTTGAATACATAGAAAAATTTTAAGAAATCACAGGTCACACGCCCGTGTGAATAGGCCGTGTGTCTCACATGGCTACCAGATACGCCCGTGTCACAGGCCGTGTGAAAACAGGACATACATACTAACTTGTACTACACGGTCGAGGACACGCCCGTGTGCCAGGCCATGTGAAATCTAAGGGGGTTACTGAATTGGGTCACATGGCCGACCACATGCCCATGTGTTAGCCCGTATGCCACACACGGCCAGTAGACATGCCCGTGCGTCTAGGCCATGTTAAAACTATAGGGTATACTGACTTTAAATCGAAGCGTACCCTAGGGGACACACGGTTGAGACATACGCTCGTGTGGACAAAAATAGGCTATTTGCAAAGCCAATTTGCCACCCTATTCACAAGCACACATAGTAACCAATATAACACCATTTCAATACATCTTTAAGCAACCAAAAACCTGTCAATTCATGCACATATCATGCTATCTATTCACAACCATTTCTACTACTCAATTTCCACAACCAAAACATACCATTTCACTACACCCAAATCATCAAACATACATAACTTCTAATTGCATTTATCCATCAACTCATCACCTATTTTATACTTCAACATTTACCATATAGTCATACAAATCAACATTTACAAGCCAAATCACATGGCCAAAATCATAACTCAAAACATCTCGAATTGAGACTAGTATATTCATGTCACATACTATATATACAAAGCGTCCAAAAATACCAACAAGATGATCGATAGTGCGATGATGTTTCCCGACGATCCCAGAGTTCGAGCTAGCTTCGATGATCTATAAAAACAAAGAATGAACACACAAAGTAAGCTTTAAAAGCTTAGTAAGCCATATACAAATAAAGCTATCATATAAATCACCACATTTACATCACTAAGCGAAGTACAAGTAACATACATATATATATACACAAACCTTTCTCTTTGAATACATATTCATTCTCTCATGTAACTCATCACTTACTTCACTTTTCAATATTCATATAAACTTTGTACGTACTTGAGTCGTTTAGCTCATTAACACATTCTTTCTCAACTTATCTTTGCCAGTTGAACAGTTCAGAATCGTTAAGGATACTCGAAAATCACATAAACTCGTATAATGCCATATCCCAAATATGGTCTTACATGTTAATACATATCGATGCCACTGTCCCAGACAAGGTTTTACACAAAATCAATTAACGATGCCAATGTCCCAGACATGGTCTTACACATAACCTCAATATAATGCCAATGTCCCAGACATGGTCTTACATGTATTCACATCTCGATAACCTAATGTCATGACATCTATATCCTATACTATTCCTAAGGTTCGTACGGGACTTTCGGATGTTGAAACTTTGTCGATTTTTGCTCATAAGTGCTTGTTCAACATTTATAAAAATTCAATGGCAAGTAAACACATCTAATTCAATTTAAATAGATTTATTTGCATATGAACTTACCTCGTAGTCAGAATAGACGAATTGGATCAATTACTCGATAACTTTCTATTTTCCCCGATCC
This sequence comes from Gossypium hirsutum, assembly GCF_007990345.1. Taxonomy (NCBI): domain Eukaryota; kingdom Viridiplantae; phylum Streptophyta; class Magnoliopsida; order Malvales; family Malvaceae; genus Gossypium; species Gossypium hirsutum. The sequence goes on from NC_053425.1 coordinate 25,766,805, forward strand.
AAATCCGATTTCTTTCGTTCTTGATCTATATACATTTGAAATTAACTCTTTTATTCCTCAATCATTCAATTTCATCCATCAACACATATTTAGATATTTTTACACTTTAGCCCTAAACTTTCACATTTATTAAAATTTAGTCCTTATTTCATAGCAACACAAAATACTCAAAATTTCCTTATACACATGCTTGGTCAAATATTCCCTTAGTTCATATAAGCCCATATTTTTCATTTATTTCACATTTTTACCCTTCAATTTGAAATTTTCACAATTTAATCCTTAAAAGGCATTTTTGTCAAAAATCACTTAATTAAACATAATAATCTATCATCAAAGATTTATTCTTCATTATCAAAGCACAAAAATCTCAAGCCATCAACAATGACAAATCAAAAAATCCACAACAAATTAAAAAATTCAAGCATGGGCTAGCTAGTATTCGAAGCAACGATCTTAAAAACGTAAAAATCATCAAAAAACAGAACAAAAACAAACCTTCAATTAAGCTTTAACATGGTCGAACCCTAAAGCTTCCTATTTGTTTTTTTTTCTTTTGATTTTCGGCTAGGAAGGTTAATAGATGATAGGAAATTTGATTTTGTTTTATTAATATTAACTTAATAACTAATTTACAAAATTAACCCTAATTAAAAGGCACCATAATCCATCTTATTAAACCCATTTATGTCAATTTCTACTTTCAATGGTCTAATAACAACATAAGAACCTTTCATTTAATAAGCCATAGCTATTAGACACATTTATCAATTAGAATGCAGCTTTTGCATTTTACGTGATTAAGTCATTTTTCTCAAATTGAGCTATTAAATGATAAAATTAACTCACGAAATTTTCACACATACATATTCACATGCTGTGAACACATAAAATACTATTAAAATAATTTTACGACCCCAAATTTGTGGTTTCAAAACCATTGTTCTGATTTAGCTAAAACTGGACTGTTACACTACCGGAGAAATTACATGTGATGGATCCGATCTATATCGATGCAACATCGACACATGAAACACATTATGGACTTTTTTAATTCTGACAGTAATGCTAGCCGATATGCCACTGGTCCTATTCTTTCAATGATCTCATACGACCCGATGAATTGCGGACTTAGTTTACCTTTACGACCAAATCTAAGAATTTTCTTCCACTGAGATACTTTCAAAAATACTTTGTCACCAATCTGAAATTCAATGTCTTTGCATTTCAGATCCGCATACAATTTCAGTCAATCTAAAGCTACTTTCAAACTGTGATAAATTACTTTCACTTTATTTTCAGTCTCTCGAGTTAAATCAACCCCGTGAATCTTTTTCTCACTCAGCTCAGTCTAATATAATAGAGTTCGGCATATACCACCATACAAAGCTTCATACGGTGCCATCTTTATGCTCGATTGAAAATTGTTGTTATACACAAATTCAACCAAGGATAAATATTTCTCCCAATTGCCTTCAAATTCTAAAACACAGCAACGAAGCATATCTTCGAGAATCTATATTACTCTCTCAAACTGGCCATCGGTTTGCAAATGAAATGCAGTACTAAAATTCAACCTTGTACCTAGAGCTTCTTGCAATTTCTTCCAAAATCACAATGTAAACCTCGAATCTCTATCCAAAATAATATAAAATGCACCCATGCAATCTAACGATCTCAGAAATGTACAATTCGGCCAATTTATCAAGCGAATAATTTGTACGTACCAGAATGAAATGTGTTGATTTCATCGGTCGATTAATGACAACCCAAATAACATCTTTCTTTTTTGGAGACAAGGGCAAACCCGATACAAAATCCATTGTAACTCTATCCCATTTCCACTCTGGTATCATCACAGGCTATAATAATCCCGAAGGCACTTGATGTTTGGCTTTTACTTGTTGACAAACAAAACATCTAGATACAAACTCTAAAATGTCTAGTTTCATACCTGACCACCAATAAAACTATTTCAAATCATTGTACATTTTAGTACTCCTCGGGCGAACAAATAAACAACCGCTGTGTGCTTCATGTAGAATTTTCTGAATGAGCTCAGAATTCTTTGGTACGCAAATTCTATCTCGGAACATTAAACAATCATCAGATCCGATCTGATAGTTTGAATCACTAGTCGATTCACATTGCACTCTTTTGGCTTGCAATTCATTATAACACTTCTGAGCTTCATAAATTTGTTGAAGAAATACCTGTTTAGCTTTCAACTCTGCTAGAATCTAACCATCATTAGATAAGGTTAGTTGAGTATTCATTGCTTGCAAACAAAATAATGATTTTCTGCTCAGAGCATCCGTGACTACATTCGCTTTCCCCGGATGATAATCAATCACTAATGTAACAACCCGATTTTAGCTTAAATCGGAACAGTCGTTTTGGAACTGTAACACCCTAACCCGTATCCGTCACTGGACTAGGGTTAAAGGCATTACCAGACAAATCAAAACACTTAACATACATTTTATAAGCATCAAAGCATCAAAGATCAAATATCAATACAGAGTCCCATATATAGGTCATCAAGACCTAAAACTTTCATTACAAAGGATTCGGGACTAAACTAAATACATACAAAAATTTTCCAAAAACTTAAACATTTTCAAAGAAGTACAGGTCAGACGCCCGTGTGAACAGGCCATGTGCCTTACACGGAATTAGACACGCCCGTGTGTTTAGGCCGTGTCAAAATAGGGCATACATACTGACTTGCTCACACGGCCACAAGACACGCCCGTGTGCCTTGGCCGTGCTTGAATCTGACTTGAGTCACATGGCTAGCCACACGCCCAGGTGCCTTAAATGTGCTCGAGCCTGACTTACAATTGTAGGGTACCTCAGGGGACAGACGACCGTTCAACCTAGCCGTGTGTCGCACACGGCTGAGACACACGCCCGTGTCCCTACCCGTATGGACAAAAATAGGCCATTTGAATAGCCAACTTGCCACCCCAATTGGGTCAAACCTACAAGTACCAAACCAAGCATATTTACACAATAATTTCAGCCAATTTCTATACCAAACCATAAAATATTCATGCCATAACATTATTAACCATTTACATGCTTATAAACCCAACTCAATTGTGCCAAAACATAAGACCAAATCATACCAAAACGTATGGTCTCATAATCTCTAAACTCATGACTGAATTTCATACCAAAACTTGCCAAACTTATCATTTCTCTTAGCCATTCATGAACACATCAAATAGATCATTTTGCATCACATTACATATACCAAAATCAAAACATAAACACAACCATATCAAACCATATCACATGGCTAAATATAAACATTACAAAACCTATACAAAGTACTTCTAGCCTATACATGCTATACTTTACTAAATACATTTTCAAAAGGTACCAAAATGAGATTCGATAGTGTGGTGATGATCCTCGACGATCCCCAAGCTCATAGTAGCTTCAATATCTATAAAACAATTCAAACATCCACAGAGTAATCTTTCAAAAGCTTAGTAAGCTCGTACCAAAAATCATCAACAGTTTATAAAATATAAAACATCAACACATGTGTACTTATTAATTCTCAATTCATCTATCAATTCTATGCCAACACAATTCATATGTTTATACCAATTTAATGAACTTCATATGCATAACATCATCTATCACATAGGTATCATACATACCTGAACCTTCCCGTATTTATTCATTTTCATTCTCACCTATCGTTCTGATATTTTAAGACTTTTTGAAGATTAATCATGCTTTAACATCTGCACACTTAGTGCTTTAAGGGTAAGCCGAAGCTAGAACGATTCCGCACACTTAGTACCATCTCAATTAACTGAAGCTATCTCGGTATCGCACACTTAGTGCCTCATATAGCCGAAGCTATTTTGAGTTGCACACTTAGTGCCAAATACAATTGATTTATCATCGTATTCAACCATAATCAATTATATATACAATCTATGTATAATCCAAGCATCAAAAATATATTTGTAACATCTTGTTTTACATATGAACTTACCTTGTACTCAGAATTGTCGACTCGGATTGTCTACTCTATAACCTTCGACTTCCCTCAGTCTAAATCTGAATTCCTCTTTTCTTGATCTATATGTATTCAAAATTAACCCTTTTATTCACAAAATAATTCAAATCAATCCATAAACATTCATTTATGGAATTTCACAATTTAACCCTCACATTTTCATATTTTGACACTTTAGTCCCTAATTCACAAAATCACAAAATACACATAATTTGCATATAGTCATGCTTGGCCGAATACTCATAGCACTCATACAAGTCCACACATTTCATTTATTTCATATTTTAGTCCCTCAATTTGCAAATTTCATAATTTAGCCCATTTTACTCAAAATCATAAAAACATCCAAAGACAAAACATATAAACCCAACATCAAGCTTTCATATTTCATTATATAACAACATAAAACTCATGAATTCATCCATGGCATGTTTCAAAATCATCATAAAAAATCAGAATTTGAGACATGGGCTTAGTAAAACACAAAGCAACGATTACAAAAGCGTAGAAATTATCAAAAACAGATAAAAAACGAACCTTGAATTAAGCTTGGACCTTGGCCGAATGTTTAAAGCTTTTAAAACTCTTGTTTCTTTCTTACAATCGCTTAGAAAAGATGAACAATGGCCACCTTTTGTTTTATTTTGATTAATATTAACATATTAATCAATGTCCCATTTTGCCATTTTATTAAACCATAAATATATTGTGATATAATGCCCATTTAAGTCTATTCAAACTTCCAATGGTCAAATTACATCATAAGGACCTCTCTTTTAATGAGACAAAATCAAATAGGCACTTTAACATTTAGCAGGAAACTTTTACATTTTACGCGATTAGGTCATTTTAACAAATTAAGCACACAAACGATTTAATTTTCATATGAGACTTTCACACATGCTGATTCACATATCATAAACACGAATAAATATTATTTAAATATTATTCTGACTCAGATTTGTGGTCTCAAAACCACTATTCTGACTAGGGTCTAAACCGGACTGTTACAATTCTCCCCCTTAGGGATTTTCGTCCCCGAAAATCTTACCGTTAAATCGATTCGGATAATGCTGTCTCATGGCATCTTCAGGATCCCACGTGACCTCTTTGATACCGTGTCGATGCCACATCACTTTTACTAATGAAATTTTCTTATTTCGCAGTTCTTTAACTTCACGAGCTAATATACGGATCGCCTCTTCTTCATAAGTCATATCAAGCTGAATTTCATTCTCAGACGGAGAAATCACATGCGAAGGATCGGATCTGTATCGTCGCAGCATCGATACATGAAACACATCATGAATCTTTTTGTAACACCCCTAACCCGTACCCGTCGCCGGAGGGTTAAGGAGTATTACCATACAAGCACGAAATTCCATTTAACTTTATTCGAATAACTCCCGTTAGCACACTTATAAAACCAAATTCCAACTTGTTTTTCCACTTATACAATATACAAAAGAGTCATCTCAAGTTAATGGGTACATTGATTCATTCTTAAGTTCAATTCACATCAAAACATGGAAAACATTAATCGAATATCAACCACACATTCACATTAACTATGTGGAACACATATAGTAACTTAACAAGCCATTTTCGCATGGCTATACATATATACATCATCAAAAAGATACTTATTTAACATGAAAAAGTCAAGCCTATACATGCCATTATCAAACTTTAGCTACTAGAGTACCGAATGGGCTTAGATAGTGTGGACGACTTTGACTTTGAGATTCCCGAGACCGTAGCTAACGAACGAGATCTATAAAATAGAGAATTAAGGACAACAGAGTAAGCATTTCTATGCTTAGTAAGTTTTAAGCAATGAAATCATTTAAAATTAAAGCATAGCATTCATAAGGCTTATCATCTTTTCTTTGACCGAATGTAACCATGACTAAATATACCACTATTGTTCATGCATGTCATTTTAAATTTTTCCTTAAACACAAATTCATATCACGTAGATAACTTCTTTTTATCCAACCAACTTCATCATTTGGCCGAATACATCTAATTCAATTACAAGGCTAAATAAATACATATACGCATATTCACATATTCATGTTACTTCACACTTCAACCAATATACTCATATGCTCAGAGCCAATCTTAACATATTTCCACTTGAATCAAAATTCATGTATCCTGAATAAGCTATAGACTTCATACAACCCTAAGCAATGGCCGGAAGAGCACTATCCAAATGAATAATCACAATTTAAACCGAATTAAATTTTACAACGTTTATACAGTACATACCTGACCATCTTAGGGTTGTGAGCACGTTAATTGGAATTATTACAGCAAGATCACACATTTCCAACACAAATGCCTTCGGGACTTGGCTCGGATATAACACCAGCACGAATACCTTCGGGACTTAGCCCGAATATAACACCAGCACGAATACCTTCGGGACTTAGCCCGGATATACCACCAGCACGAATGCCTTCAGGACTTAGCCCGGATATAACACCAGCACGAATGCCTTCGGGACTTAGCCCAGACATAACACCAGCACGAATGCCTTCGGGACTTAGCCCGGATATAACACCAGAACGAATACCTTCGGGACTTAGCCCGGATATAAATCTCACACAAGGCCTGCGGGTCTTCGCCCGGTTATAATCCTCAATTATCATGCACATATATATATCATAACACATTAGCATTTCATTTACATTACTAGAACACAAGCACAACATGCTTATCAACCATTCCACTTTCGGCTCAATAGCCACATATAAAGAACACGATTTCGTTTCGCTATCCAACATGATTTCTATAACCATTCGGCTACAAGTCATATGCACAAATTATTTATCTCACTATGTAATTCAAGTAGAACCATTAGGTCACAATTTATTTATTATGCTTATATATCATGATTTTATCAAGTCATAAGCTAAGTTCCATTACTCAAAGACTTACCTTGTATCTTTCTGAACAAATTTCGGGTTGGCTGTTCCATGACTTTAGCTTTTCCCTTATCCGATGTTGCCCTTCTATGCTCTTGAGCTATGTTAAACAAGTTTAATTATATTAAACCTTATTCATACCTCTCATTCAATAATTACACTTTCATTCCAATATGACACACACACACAATTTTCCTTTATATACACATTCGACCAAATACAACTATGTTACAAGTCACAACTAAATTATTGATTTGATCAAGTTTACATAATCTTTTAATCAAACTCATTATTCATGACATAATAATCATCAAGAGCCGAATATGTGATCACTTAGTAAGCTTAAATTCATGTGAACTTAAGTGTAAAAAATGTCTATGAAATATTTACTCACTATCTTCTATCTTTAACTCAATTTCCTAGCTCCCAATCGGCACACTAGGACCATCTTAATTCATTTCTCATCTTGTTAACATAAACATGGCAAAGCTAATTCCCATAAACAATTCTCATCAATTCATTCATTCTCTAGGGACAAAGCCGAATGTTCAATAAGCAAATAAGGCACACAAAGCATGACTTCTTCAATTAAACCTACCATTCTCTATTTCATTGATTTTAACATCAATTTTACTTAGCAACTTCTTACTTTACAATTCGGCAACCATGAAAGCTTCTTTTTAAGCATATTGACTAAATTCTCAATTATCCAAATCTTAACAAAATCTAGCTAATGGCCGAATATAAATACTTTGCCCCATACCCACGAATTCACCTATTCTAAGCTCAATTTGCCAATTAACTAAATAACACTAATGTTGAGCATTATTTGACAATTTGTCTTAAGTAGCCGACTAAATTCATGTTCCTAATTCATAATTTCAAGTATTTCATTCACAAGTTACACAAATTATGCTCAAAACCTCAAATTCAATTTCGGTAAGCACAAACATGTTAGCCAAAATTCCCCAAAGCACCTAAACCACTACTATGCATATCTAACAAGTTTAAACCTCACTTATCCACCTTTACTCATAAGAGCATAAAACAACCACCATTTCTTACCATCCATATCATGGCCAAATGTCCAAATCACCATAGAATTCAAAATTTCAAAATGGGCTAAGTCAAATACTTAGCTATCAACCACACTTAAAAAAATTCAAAGGAAATAACATGAAATTTTTACCTTAATCAAGCAAAAATCAAAAAGTGACCGAAAGCCTAGCTTTCCCTCCTATATTCGGCAAATGAAGAACAAAAGATGAACTAAGCCTTGTTCTTTTCACCTTTCACTATTTTATTTATTTTATTTTAACACCAATAACATATATAATTATAATTATATTATAATACAAATTTATGTATAAAATACATACATTTCAATGATTATTCCACATGGCCGGCCACTATAAAAAAAACATGTCAATTTGACATGCAAGTCCTTGTGTTTTAAAGTCACATAATACAAGACCATTTCAAAATTTACCTAACACATTCTCAAAATTTTCACACAAGTCCATTTTCAATTAATTTCACATCAATTTGCAAAAATTAAAGCATTTAAAAATTCATACAGGCATAAACACATATTTTAGACATAAAATATTATATTCAAATATTTCAGTGACTCGGTTTAGCAGTCCCGAAACCACTTCCCGACTAGGGTCAAAATAGGGCTGTCACACTTTTCTAGCTCTGGTGGCAACAACAATATATATGCTATCGGCCCGATACGCTCTGTAATCTCATACGGCCCAATGAACCTTAGACTCAATTTGCCTTTTCTACTGAACCAGAGTACTTTCTTCCACAGAGACACCTTCAAAAACACTTTGTCTCCAATCTCAAACTCAATGTCTTTTCTTTTCAAATCCGCATAAGATTTCTAATGATCGGAAGCTGCTTTTAAACTATCTCGGATTACTTTTATTTTATGTTCAGTCTCTTTGATCAAATCGACCTCATGAATCTTATTTTCGCTGGGCTCAATCCAATACAAAGGTGTACGACATTTGCGACCATATAAAGCCTCGTAAGGTGCCATTTTAATGCTCGAATGAAAACTGTTATTATAAGCGAATTCAATCAAAGGAAAATATTGTTCCCACATACCTTCAAACTTAAGAATGCAACATCTCAACATATCCTTAAGTATATGAATAATCCGCTATGATTGACCGTCCAATTGTGGATGAAAAGCAGTACTAAAATGCAATTTAGTACCCAGAACATCTTGTAATTTCTTCCAGAATCGTGAGGTGAATCTCGGATCTCTGTCTGACACTATAGACAATGGCACACCATGCAATCTCATGATATCAGAAATGTACAACTCAACTAATTTATCAAGTGAGTAATCGGATCGAACCGGAATAAAATGAGCTGATTCCGTGAAATGATCAACTACAACCCAGATAGCATCTTTCTTTCTTGGAGACAGGGGTAAACCTGAAACAAAATCCATTGTCACTCGATCCCATTTTCACTCCGGAACCATAATCGGTTGTAACAAACCAGATGACACCTGATGTTCAGCTTTAACTTGCTGATAGATTAAACATTTCGAAACAAAGTCAGAGATATCTCTTTTCATTCTAGACCACCAATAATGCTGTTTCAGATCATTATACATTTTCGTACTACCTGAATGCACAAATAACTGACTATTATGAACTTCACTTAAAATCATCTGAATTAACTCTGGATTTCTTGGTACACAAATTCTATTTCAGAATCTCAGATAATCATCTTTATCAACTCTAAATTCTGAATTAGACTCTACATCACACTGAACTCGTTTAGCTAAAATTTCATTATCAATCTTCTGAGCTTTGATAATCTGCTGTAAAAACAAGGTCTCGCTTTTAACTCCGCTAAGACTGAACCATCATTGGATAGAACCAAATGAGCATTCATTGTACGCAGAGCAAATAATGATTTCTGACTTAAAGCATCTGCAATAACACTTGCTTTACCCGGATGATAACCAATCATAAGGTCGTAGTCTTTTAGTAGCTCTAACCATCTTCTCTGTCCCAGATTCATATCTTTCTAAGTCATCAGATATTCCAAACTCTTATGATCAGAATATACATGGCATTTCTCACCGAACAGGTAGTGACGCCAAATCTTTAGAGCAAACAAAATCGCAGCTAACTCAAGATTGTGTGTCGGATAGTTCTTTTCATGTCGCTTTAATTATCTCGAAGCATAAGTAATGACTTTGCCTTCTTGCATTAAAACACATCCCAAACCGATCAACGAAGCATAACTATATATCACAAATTCTTTATCCGATTCGGTTTGTACCAATGCCGGAGCTTCAATTAACAAAGTTTTCAACTCTCAAAGCTGTTCTGACACTTTTTAGACTCAACCTTCACATATTTCTGAAGTAGCTTCGTTAATGAAGTTGCAATCATAGGAAAGCCTTTTACAAATCGTTTAAAATAACCAACAAGTCCCAAAAAACTACAGACTTCAGAGACATTCCTCAGAGGCTTCCACTCCAAAATAGCTGAAATCTTGCTCGGATCAACTCAAATACTAGATGCTGATACAATATGACCAAGAAAACCAACCTCTTATAACCAGAATTCACATTTGCTAAATTATCTCACAAAGTTTGTAGCACTATCCTCAGATGCTCGACATGTTCGATTTCATCTCATGAATAAATCAATATGTCATCAATGAAAACAACAACAATTTGATCTAAATACGGTCTGAAAATTCTATTCATCAAATCCATAAAAATAGCAGGCGCATTAGTCAATCTGAAAGGCATAACTAAGAATTCATAATGGCCATACCTTGTTCGGAAAGTAGTTTTCAAAATGTCTGAGTCCTTCGCTCGCAACTGATAATAGCTTGATCTCAAATCTATTTTTGAAAACACAGTAGCTCCTTTTAATTGATCAAACAAATCATCAATACGAGGTAGAGGATATCTATTCTTGATAGTCGCTTTGTTCAACTGACGATAATCGATACACATTCTCATCGTACCGTCTTTCTTTTTCACAAATAAAACCGGAGCACCCCAAGGTGAGAAACTTGGTCTAGCAAACCTTCTATCTGTTAATTCTTGCAACTGAGACTTTAATTCTTTTAGTTCAGTCAGAGCCATTCTATACGAAGCTATCGAAATAGGAGTGTTCCAAGTACTAACTCAATGCCAAATTCAACTCCTCGTATCGAAGGTAAACCCAAAAGTTCTTCAAGAAACACATCAGGAAACTCACATACAACAGACACTAATTCAAATTTTTTTCTAACACTTTCAAATCGATTACATACACAAACCTTTCCCATAATACTCAAAGCTTTCATCGAAGATATCACAGCAGCCAATCCATTCAAATCACTAGATTCAATTCTGACTATTTCATCATTCTTACATCTCAAATCAATAGTTTTCCATATGCAATTCACAATAGCATCATGTAAAGTTAACCAATCTATACCTAGAATTATATCAAATTCATCAAAGGGCAACAGCATCAGATCAGCCGAAAAATAAATATCTCAAAACATTAACGTACAGTTCTTGTAGACTTTATCAACCAAAATACATCTACCTAGGGGGTTCGAAACTCTAATTACAAATTCAATAGACTCTACAGGCAAAGTCTTACTGTTCACTAAGTTCATGCATATATACGGATGTGTTGATCCAAGGTCTATCAAAGTAATCAAAGAAGTATCATAAAGAGTGAATGTACCCGTAATCACATCTGGCAATGAAGCTTTCTCACGAGCTCGGATAGCACAAGCTCTAGCAGGTGCACGAACTCAGATCTAACAGCTGTATCTTTTGCTCCTCTCTGACTACCACTTACACTTTTTGCATTTCTAAGAGGTCTACCACGAGAAACGTTGCCATTTGACCTCTGATTCAGAACATTATCTTTTTCAGCTAAATTTGGGCAATCTTTTATAAAATGATTTCGTGAACCACAACTATAATAAGCTCGTTTATTATTTTTTCCCCAGCATTCTCCAAAATGTCGTCCTCCACATTGATCACACTTAGGCTTTTCATTCTTTGCATTACCAACACTAGCAATAGACATAGCTAGAGCTTTGTAATTTAAATACGATCTAGCATGATCTTTGTTCGAATGTCCCACACTAGACTTTGAACGACTATTATCATCTTTAAACTTCTTTAATACCGATTGAAATGACTTGCCCGATGATCTCTTTCGTATTTCTCTAGATTCAGAATCAGCTTTTCTTTTCTCTTTTCTGAGATTTTTAGCTTTACAGGCTTGTTCCACAAGTACAACAAATTCTTTGATTTTAAGAATCCCTATTAGCAAATGAATATCCTCATTCAAACCATCTTCATATCTCTTACACATTATTGCCTCAGTAGATACACATTCACGAGCATACTGACTTAATCTTACAAATACTCGCTTGTATTTTGTAACAGACATACGACCTTGTTTAAGTTTAAGAAACTCTTTACATTTCTGATCAATAAATCTCTGATTGATGTATTTTTTTCGGAATTCAGCTTGGAAGAAATCCCAAGTAACACGTTCACTCGAAACTATCGATGTCAAAGTATACTACCAATGGTACGACGTATCTCTTAAAAGTGAAACATCACATTTTATGCATTCTTCAGGATTCAAAGATAATTCATCAAATACTCTTATCGTGTTCTCTAACCAGAACTCGGCTCTTTCAGCATCATCATTTGTTGTAGCTCAAAAACCTTCAGCTCCGTATTTTCTAATCTTATCTACCAGAGGCTTACTTAACTGATCTGGGTTCACTGATGGCATAACAGGAGCTTGTGGAGGATTGACCGGGGGGTGGAGGATGTTGAATAGCCGGATTGGTTCTAATATATTGGCTAAACCAATCGTTCATCATCTGATAGAAGGCTTGTTTAGCCTCACTATCACGGCTACTCGTAGCCGGTCTAGAACCGAATGGCGTTATCCCTTGTGTGGGAGTAGACGCATTTCTTTCAACATCGTCCGCTACGACTCGCTCAGGATCCATTTGCTATATAAAAGCACATTTCAATGTCAAGATTCATCACACTATCGCAGTTCATAAATATGGCATGTATAGCTAGACTCACATACGCTATGGTGTCCTAGAATCAACTAAACCATAGCTCTGATACTAATAATATGTAACACCCCTAACCCTTATTCGTCACTAGACTAGGGTTAAAGGCATTACAAGACAAATCAGAACACTAAACATACATTTTATAAGCATCAAAGCATCAAAGATCAAAAATCAATATAGAGTCCCTTATATAGGTCATCGAGACCTAAGACTTGCATTACAAAGGATTCAAGACTAAACCAAACACATACAAAATTTTTCCAAAAACTTAAACATTTTCAAAGAAGTGAGGGTCAGACGCCCGTGTGAAAAGGCTGTGTGCCTTACACGGTATTAGACACGCCGATGTGTCTAGGCCGTGTCAAAACAGGGGATACATACTAACTTGCTCACACGGCCACAAGACACGACTGTGTGCCTTGGCTGTGCTTGAATCTGACTTGGGTCACATGGCTAGCCACACACCCATGTGCCTTGACTATGCTCGAGCTTGACTTACAATTATAAGGTACCCTAGGGGATACACGACCGTGCAACCTAGCCATGTGTCGCACACGGCTGAGACACACGCCCGTGTCCCTGCCTGTGTGGACAAAAATAGGCCATTTGAATAGCCAACTTGCCACCCCAATTGGGTTAAACCTACAAGTACCAAACCAAGCATATTTACACAACAATTTCAGTCAATTTCTATACCAAACCATACAACATTCATGCCATAACATTATCAACCATTTACATGCTTATAAACTCAACTCAATTGTGCCAAAACATAAGACCAAATCATACCAAAATGTATGGTCTCATAATCTCTAAACTCATGACCGAATCTCTTACCAAAACTTTCCAGACTTACCATTTCTCTTAGCCATTCATGAACACATCAAATAGATCATTTTGCATCACATTACACATACCAAAATCAAAACATAAACACAACAATATCAAACCATATCACATGGCTGAATATAAACATTACAAAACCTATCCAAAGTACTTCTAGCTTATACATGCCATACTTTACTATATATATTTTCAAAAGGTATCAAAATGAGATTCGATAGTGTGGTGATGATCCTTGACGATCCCTGAGCTCACAGTAGCTTCGATATCTATAAAATAATGCAAGCATACACAGAGTAAGCTTTCAAAAGCTTAGTAAGCTTGTACCAAAAATCATCAACAGTTTATAAAAGATAAAACATCAACACATGAGTACTTATTAATTCTCAATTCATCTATCAATTCTATGCCAACATAATTCATATGTTTATACCAATTTAGTGAACTTCATATGCATAACATCATCTATCACATAGGTATCATACATACTTGAACCTTCCCGTATTTATTCATTTTCATTCTCACCTATTGTTCGGATATTTTAAGACTTTTCGAAGATTAATCATGCTTTAACATCCACACACTTAGTGCTTTAAGGTTTACCCAAAGCTAGAATGATTCCGCACACTTAGTGCCATCTTAATTAACCGAAGCTATCTCAGTATCGCACACTTAGTGCCTCATATAGCCGAAGCTATTTTGAATCGCACACTTAGTGCCAAATACAATTGATTTATCATTGTATTCAACCATAATCAATTATATATACAATCTATGTATAATCCAAGCATCAAAAATATATTTGTAACATCATGTTTTACGTACAAACTTACCTCGTACTCGGAATTGTTGACTCGGATTGTCTACTCTATAACCTTCGACTACTCTCGGTCTAAATCTAAATTCCTCTTTTCTTGATCTATATGTATTGAAAATTAACCCTTTTATTCACCAAATAATTCAAATCAACCCATAAACATTAATTTAGGGCAGTTCACAATTTAACCCTCACATTTTCACATTTTGACACTTTAGTCCCTAATTCACAAAATCACAAAATACACATAATTTGCATATACTCATGCTTGGCCGAATATTCATAGCATTCATACAAGTCCAAATATTTCATTTATTTCATATTTTAGTCCCTCAATTTTCAAATTTCATAATTTAGCCCATTTTACTCAAAATTATAAAAAAATCCAAAGACAAAACATATAAACCCAACATCAAGCTTTCATATTTCATCATATAACAACATAAAACTCATGAATTCATCCATGGAAAATTTCAAAATCATCATCAAAAATCAGAAATTGAGACATGGGCTTAGTAAAACACAAAACAACGATTACAAAAGCGTAGAAATTATCAAAAATAGATAAAAAACGAACCTTGAATTAAGCTTGGACCTTGGTTGAATGTTCAAAGCTTTTAAAACCCTTGTTTCTTTCTTACAACCGGTTAGAAAAGATGAACAATGGCCACCTTTTGTTTTGTTTTGATTAATATTAACATATTAATAAATTTCCCATTTTGCCCTTTTATTAAACCATAAATATATTGTGATATAATGCCCATTTAAGTCTATTCAAACTTCCAATGGTCAAATTACATCATAAGGACCTCTCTTTTATTGAGACAAATCAAATAGACACTTTAACATTTAGCAGACAACTTTTACATTTTACGCGATTAGGTCCTTTTAACAAATTAAGCACATAAACGATTTAATTTCCATACGAGACTTTCACACATGCTAATTTTCATATCATAAAAACAGAAAATAATATTTAAATATTATTCTAACTCAAATTTGTGGTCTCAAAACCATTATTCCGACCAGGGTCTAAACCAAACTATTACAAGAACCACAAATCTGAGGTCTTAAAATTATTTTTAATATTATTTTTTGTGTTTATAGCATGTGAATATATATGTGTGAAAATTTCGTCAGCTAATTTTATCGTTTAATAGCTCAATTTGAGAAAAAGAACTTAATCACGTAAAATGCAAAAGTAGCATGCTATAAGTTAAAAGTGCTTAATTGCCATGGCTTATCAAATGAAAGGTCCTTATGTTGTAATTAGACCATTTTTAGTGGATATGGCCTTATATTTGATGATTAAATGGTTTAATAACCAAGGGTAAAATGGTAAACTATGAATTAAGTTATATTAAATAAAATAAAAACAAGTTTAACGTTAAATAGTCATCTTCCTCAACCGAAAATAGAAGAAAGAAGAAGCCATATCCATGTTTTAGGGTTCGACACTTTGTTTTTGTGATTAAGGTATGATTCGAGCTCAGTTTTTAATTATTTTTACGTTTTTGTGATCGTTGTTTTGAGTACTAGCTAGCCCGTACCCTAATTTCTAAAATCGTTGATGATTTTGTGAAGTTCCATTGTTGAATTTATAAGCTTTGTGATGTTTAATGATAGATTATGAAGGTTTAATGATAGATATACAAGTTTTGTTGAGTGATTTTTGACAAAATTGTCAATTAGGGATTATATTGAGAAAATGTGAAAATATGTGGTCAAATGTGTGAATAAATGATAAATATGGGCTGTTATGGAGCCTATAGAAATTTTACTAGCATGAAATTAGAAAGAAATTATGTAATTTGTGATTTTGTGAAATAAGGACTAAATTGTAAGAAATGTGAAATTATAGGGGTTAATGTGTAAAATGCCCCAAATTGTGTGCTTTGGATGAAATTGAATGAATTCAGGAATAAAAGAGTTAATTTTGAATTTATATAGATCCTGAAAGAAAGAAATTAGATTTAGATTGAGGGAAATTGAAAGTTATCGAGTAATCGATCTGATTCATCTATTCCGGCTACAAGGTAAGTTCAAATGCAAATAAATGTCTTTGAATTGAATTATATATGTTTTTATTATTATTGAATTGCTACGAATTTCGAACGAACAAGTACGAGCATGAATCGGTGAAGTTACGACATCCGAAAGTCTCGTACAAACCCTAGGAAAAGTATAGGATACGAATGTCATGGCATTAGGTTATCGAAATGTGATTACATGTATGACCATGTCTAGGACATTGGCATTGTATTGAGATTACGTATAAGACCATGTCTGGGACATTGGCATCATTATTCAATTTCGTGTAAAACCCTGTCTGAGATAGTGGCATCGATATGTGATAACATGTAAGACCATATCTGGGATATGGCATTGTACGAGCTTATGTGATTTTCGAGTATCCTTAATGATTCCAAACGGTTCAACTGGCAAAGTCAAGTCGAGAAAAAATATATGAATGAGCTAAGTGACTCAGGTACGTACGAAATTCATACGAATATTGAAAAGGGGAAATATTTGATGAACTTGATTAAGACATTGAATATATGTTCAAAGGAAAGGTTTGTGAATTTGAATGGTATTAGCTATGTTAAAATTATTTGAATTGAAATGCAAATATTCATATGATACTTTGTTTGTATATGGCTTACTAAGCTTTTAAAGCTTACTTTGTGTGTCTTTTCCATGTTTTATAGATTATCGAAGCTAGCTCGAACTCGGGGATTGTTAGGAATATGTCATCGCATTATCGATCATCTTATTGGTACTTTTGGAGTTTTGTGTATATATAGTATATGGCATGTATAGGCTAGTGTCATTATGTTATGTTTTAGTTATGATTTTAGCCATGTGATTTGGCTTGTAAATGTTGATGTGTATGGCCTTTTAAGTTGGCTTGTTTTGGTATGATTATGAGTTGGCTATTTTGGATAGTTGTAAGTTGGTATATTAATGCTTGAGGAATGGTATATTATGGTAAATCTTATAGATTAAAATAGGTGATAAGATGATGATGATGATGATGAAATGCATTTGGAAATTAGATAAGTTGTGATGATTTTGGCATACTGATTTGGTATGTTTGAATATGGAATTGAGTGGTTGAAATGGTTGATGAATGATGGCATGTTATGTGATTGAATTAGCATGTTTTAGTTGCCTATGATACCATTTTGATGGCTAGGTGTGCATGAGAAAAGGGTGGTAAATTGGCTTTGCAAATGGCCAATTTTTGTCCACACGGGCAGAGATACGGGCGTGTCTCAGCCGTGTGCAACACGCGATCATGTTATACGGCTGTGTGTCCCCTGGGGCACCATTTGAATAAAAGTTAGTATACCCTACAGTTTTGACACAGCTTAGACACACGGGCATGTCTACTGGTTGTGTGTGGCACACGGGCTGGCACATGGGTGTGTGGTCAGCCGTGTGACCCAAGTCAGTAACTGTGACAGCCCTAATGTGACCCTAGTTGGGAAGTGGTTTCGGGGCCACAAAACCGAGTCATAAAAATAATTAGCTGTCATATTTGATGCTTATTATATGTATATATGCATGTGTGAAAATTTTATATTTGAATTTTGTTTAATTGTAGGTGAATTTTAGTAAATAGAACTTATGTGAGAAAATTTAGAAATGTGCTAGGCAAATGTAAAGTGGCCTATTAATGCATGTTATAGAAATGGTCGGTTTGCATGTCAAATTGCCCAATATTTGAGCTAGTGGCCGGCCATGCTATGGGGCATAGCATATTTTAAGCATGGCGTGCTAAAATGGTATATAGGAAGCAATAAAATAAAAAGCTAGTAATAAAGAAATGGAAAAAGGAAAATGATGAAAACAAAGAAAAAAAAATGTCCATCCTTTTTCATTCTTCTTGACCGAAATTCAAAAGGAAAGAAAGGAGGAAATGTTGAAGAGATTCGGCCATGCTTGTAGCTAGGTTAAGGTAAGTTTGATGTTGTTCCATGATATTCATGCATATTTTTATGTTAGTTTGAGTTCTACCTAGCCCATGGTTTAAATCTTGCTATGTGATGAAGATGATACTCGGCCATGGGTGTTGTTTTCTTGGTTGGTGTTTGTTTCATGCTAAATCTAGATGAACAATGGGGGTTGTCATTTAGGTTAAGATCAAAGAAATTAATCTTGTTAAAACTTTGAACTAATAATGCCCATATGTGTGATAGCCGAACATAGACTTTGTTTAAAGTCTTGGTCAAAGGCCGGTTAAGTGTTTTGGAAATGATTAAGCTAGGTGTTTGATCTTTTTGGTTCGGCATAGTACATAAAATGTTGCTAGATGGAGAAAAAAATTCGGCCAGCAAGAGGTGTGCTAAGGCCGAATAAAATTTTGTATATTAATGAGTAATGCATGTGTTGAATTGATGGAATGGAGAGGATGTTTTAATAGTGCATATATGTGTATTAGCCAAGTTTTGAACTTGAAACAAAATGGTATTTGGTCAATACAAGTGACCATACTTGTAGAATGTATTAAGTATGCAATCGGCCTCAACATAGACATGCATGTTCCGCCACACGAATGAATGCATAGATTGATGTTGTACATTCGGCTATAGGTAAGCATAATGATGATCCTATCTTGACTTAGACAATCGGCTCAAGGAGAATTTGTTAAGTGCTTAGTTAATTGATATTAGGTTAATGATGTGTGTATTTGGTCATAAAGGTGCACATGAGGAAATGTTTGATTAATTGTACTAAATTGCTCAATGTGATTAAAAATGCCTATGACCATTTTGTATTTGAGCTAAAGGTGGCCATATGACCTATCAAACTCCTTGTCATATTCGGCCATAAGCAAGCATAATGAGACTTTAGTAAGTTAAATTTGTTTGGATTAGCTCAAGAGCTTAGAGGACCACAGTTGGATAAGGGAAAGGAAAAAGTGATCGAATAGCCGTCGAAATTGTTCGACCACCTCCGAGGTAAGTTTTCGAGCAATGAGACTTAGTTTATGATTTGATTAAGTCATGATGTATGAGCATAACAAATATACGGTGATATGACGATTCTACTTGAATTATATGATGAGTTAATTAGTCTATACGTATGACGGGTAGCCGTATGTGCATAGAGATCGTGTCATAAAGCAAACTAAACCATGTTGTTTGTATGTGGCTAGTAAGCCGAAAATGGGAGTGCTTAATACGTGACTTGTGTTTGAACTCTAATTATGAAAATGAGATATAAATGTGTCATGATTTATTGATATGTGCATGAATATTCGGATGATAACCGGGCTAAGTCCCGAAGGCATTTGCGCTAGTGACTAGTTCCGGGCTAAGTCCCGAAGGCATTTGTGCGAGTTATTACATCCGGGCTAAGTCCCGAAGGCATTTGTGCGAGTTATTACATCCAGGCTAAGTCCCGAAGGCATTTGTGCGAGCTACTATATCCGGGCTAAGTCCCGAAGGCATTTGTGCGAGCTACTATATCCGGGCTAAGTCGGCATTGGTGCGAGTTACTATATCCGGGCTATGTCCCGAAGGCATTGAGCGAGTAGCTATATCCGGTTAAATCCCGAAGGTACTTGGCTTGGGAATGAGCGACCTTGCTGTAATAGTTTCAATTAATATGCTCGTAAAATCCCAGCAATGAGGTATGTCTCGTATATGCATTGATTTAGTTGATCCCTTACAATTAGTATTCGCTCAGTCGATAAATGAGCTACCGGCCTTTGGCTAAGTTGATCTTTTGTGTATGAATATAAGGGTTGGTAATGTGAAGTAAGTATGATATTGAGAATTTGTGCATATGAAATTATCTGTTTAGCCATATGAATGCTACACTTTAGTTGTGTCTAATTTTATGGCTCAAACTTACTAAGCATTAAATGCTTACTCCGTTCTTTGAATCTCTGTTTTATAGATTTTGGTTCGTCAGCTATCGAGCTCGGGATTATTGAAGTCGAAGTCGCCCACACTATAAAAGCCCCTTTTGGTACACTTTTGGTTGAACTTTGAAATGGCATGTATAGGACTACCCTTTTTGATGTTGGTCATGTACCTTTCGGTATTGTACAAATTTGGATAGCCATGCGAAAATGGCTTATATACATATTTTGAGCATAATGTTATAATCATCTTGTATGTATATGGTTATTGAGAGGTGTGGATGTGCTTGGAAATGATTGGTCATTGGAATGGTTAATCACAATCATGTTTTGTGCTATATATGCTAAAGGGTTAGTTAAATCATGGAAACTATGTAATAGGTAAAGTCTACCCTAAAGGCAGATGCTGACAGCAGCAGTGGTGTGAATTTGAAAAATCACTAAAAATAGTAGGAATGGAGTTAAATAGTGAATAAATTATGTAATTGAACCTTGATGAATCTACTTTCATATGGAAGAAACGAAACGGTCATAGGAGTCTGATTTTAAGAGATATTTAAGTTTTCATGGAACAGGGCCAGAGCGATTTCTGGATCCCCTGATCTGACTTTGGAAATTCATTATAAATTAACCAGAGATAATTAGAAGTCATGCCATATATTTATAGATTCCTTTTCAAGTATAGTTTCTATAGAAACAAATGGAATCAGTATTTAAGCCCTGTACAGGGAGATATCCAAGTCGTAATGCATGAAGGTCAGAATAGTCGAACCCTGTAACAGGGGAGACTTTAACTAATAAACTGTACTAATTGGTTCGACCAAAAATTTTATAAAAAAATTTGTAGATGGACATATGATTCTAGTTTCAGGAAAAATTTACGGAACTGGTTTTCGAGTTTTGGAACTCGAGATATGATTTTTAAGGTGACAGTGACGCAGTTAGCCAGCTCGTCTGGAAATTTAAAATGGACTGTGCAAATAAGTGATTTAAGTCTGCAAACCCCTCGTGTCCGACTCCGGCAACGGTCTCGGGTACGGGGTGTTACAGTAACCCTCTTAGATTTCACACGGCCTGGTACACGGACATGTCCTTGGCCTTTGTAACAACCTAGTTTAGACCCTAGTAAGAACAGTGGTTTCGGGACCATGAATCTGAGTAAAATTTATATATATATATTTTTTAATATTATTTTCTGTGTTTAAAGTATGTGAATTGACATGTGTGAAAATTTGAGATTGTTAATTTAGCCTCATGAATGTGAATTTCATTTGATTGACTTAGTTGAGAACTTAAGAAAATATGATAGGTGAATATGTAAGGACCAAATAGTATTAAAATAGGGAGGTTTGGGTTTGCATGTCAAAATGCCAAGTTTATACAAAGTGGCCGGCCAAGTAAGGATTTTCTCCACTAAGTTTATATTATTTATAATTAAATATTGGTAAGTAATTTAAAATAGATGAAAAATAAAGATTAATAAAAGAGAAAATAGAAGAGGGGTGTTCATCTTTTTCTCCACCTTGCCAAAACCGCAACAAAAAGGAAGGAAATAGGGAAGTTTTCATTAAGGAAATTCGGCAACCCTTTTTTCTAGTTGGAGGTAAGTTTTGAAATGTTGGTTTTAACTTCCTTTGTATGTTGAGCTAATTGTTAAAATGCATTTCAGCAATGTCATGAAAAATCAAACTTTTATAGTGGTTTGGGCATTAAGCTGTATATCAAGAGGTTAGGAGTAGAGGTTGTTTCATGTTGTATTGAATAAGTAGAGATTATTATGAGGTTGAAATTTTTGGAATTTTAGTTAAGTAATGCTTGGTACATTCGGCCATAGGGGTTAATGGAATGTTTATTTTATTTGTTAATTTCTTTTATGAGAAATGGGTAATTGTTAAAGCTGAATGAGTTAGGATGGATAGGAGACTACAAAATTTATGTTATGTGATAATTTAAGATGTTGACAGAGACATGGAAGAAGGAATAAATTGATATTCTTATGATTTGAGAGTGAAAGGTCTAATGAAGATATAGTAAATTTAAATGCATATTTTAGTTTAAATGTTAAGTAGAATTTGGTTAAAATAGCTTGATATATGTGTGTTTGCCGATTATTTTGTTTATCAAGATAATTGAGTGACCAAATTTTTGTATTTGAAATTTTGTTTGATTAATTAAAATGGGCATTAAGATGTCGAATTCATGAAATTAGAAGTTTATGAGCTTGATAGATTTTAAATGATTGCTAACCGAAAATGAACTTAGCTACTAAAATATGAAAACGTGAGTTACCGAAGTTGATCTTGTAATGTGTCGAATTATTAGAATAGATGAAAAGTATGTTTGGATATGCATTAAGTTTAAAAGTTAAAATTTAAATTATGTATGGGCAAATACCGAATCTCTGTGTGTGTGACTATGAGAAAGAAGTATAAATTAGGGTTATGATGATTGAGTTATTTTATTTGCTTAGCTGGAGTTGAAGTTCAAGATTAGAGGGAGCCAAGTTCGTTCAAAGGGAAAGCGAAAGCGGTGGAGTAGCCGATCGGAGTTGTTCATCCGATTAAAAAGGTAAGTCCTTAAGTAATTAAAGTTGATTTGCTGCGCACTTAAGATTATATAATATGATAAGTAATTATTTGACCTTTACAAGCTCGATTTGCAATAAGTATATTGAATTTCGGCTATAAAGCCGAATATGAAATGGATGATTTATGTATATAATGTGGCCGATTGACTATTAAGTGATGATGTGAAAGTGTGTAAAATGTGTATACAATTTTATTGTACTTGTTTGTATAAAGTCGAATGTGAATTGAATGGTATATATGTGGTGACCGAATAGCTATTATGAAACAAAGTCAAAGAATGGGATATTTGTATAATGGATGAATTGTGACTATTGTTCCTACTTGATCGAGGTTGTGTGTGAAATAATTTATGAATATGGCATATAGCCGAATGGTTATTAAAAGTGAAACTGGGATAATGAAAAGATTATGTGTTCTTTGTGTATGATTATTAAACTGAAAGTTAAAGGGTAGGTGTACATTTTGTGCTTATATTCGAATGAAGCAATTGAATTGCTAATGTGATATGTTATGTGAAATGTGTTAACATGTGAATAAATATGCAAGACACTAGAAATGTATCCGGGCTAAAGTCCCGCAGGCTTCGTGCTGGAAATGTATCTGGGCTAAAGTCCCGCAGGCTTCGTGCTGGAAATGTATCCGGGCTAAAGTCCCGCAGGCTTTGTGCTGGAAATGTATCCAGGCTAAAGTCCCGCAGGCTTCGTGCTAGAAATGTATCTGGGCTAAAGTCCCGCAGGCTTCGTGCTGGAAATGTATCCGGGCTAAAGTCCTGCAGGCTTCGTGCTAGAAATGTATCCGGGCTAAAGTCCCGCAGGCTTCGTGCTAGAAATGTATCCGGGCTAAAGTCCCGTAGGCTTCGTGCTGGAAATGTATCCGGGCTAAAGTCTCGCAGGCTTTGTACTAGTAATATAATTTCGTGTTTTATACCTAGCAGGCCAAGTGCCGATGAATTTGATAAAAGTATACAATTACAAGATCCTACACTAAGTTGACAAATTGAATGTGCATTACATATTAAGTTGGCCAGGTATGTATCATGTACTCGTATGCGATTTTGATTTGAATTAAATTATAAATATATAAAGTGATGCATCTGTTAATAAGTGTTATGACTATAAATGTGATCGTGAAATATTCGGTAAATGTGTGAAGTTATGTGAAGTGATTCTATGTTTATATTCAAATATAAACACTTGGTCCTTGTGGAAAGGTTTGTGGAAGTATATGACTTTATTTTTAGGAGATTACGATCATAGAAAATTAAATGTGAATATGATATTATATTTTATTCGTTTCAATTGAACTAAAGCTGATAGTGAAGCATTTTAATGCCTATGTTATATGAGTTCGATTTTGAATGACATGATATACATGTTTAGATAATTTGAATGCAAGGAATGTGTGAAAGAGCAAATTTGTAATAAATCTGCTTAGGACAGCAACAGTAGTGTGATTTGGAAAATCACCATAAATTGTGGAAATTGAATTAGAAGCTGAATAAATTATGTAATTAAATCTTAATGAGTCTAGTTTCTTATAAAAGAAACAGTGTAAGCAAAAGAATTGTAGATAATGAGATATTTGAAGTGGCGTGAGATAGAGTCAAAATGACTTTGAAATCCCCTATTCTGTTTTTAAAAAATCATTGTAAATTGTACAATGATGATTATAAGATAAAATTTATATTCCTAGACTCCTTAATGAGTCTAGTTTCAAATGAAATAAATTATAACATATTTCAATTTTTTTATAATGAGAAAATTGATTCGTAGTGAAGAGTGGTCAGAATAGTCAAACAGTGAAACAGGGGAAACTTCAATAAAAATCTGGTATTGATTGGTCAAACCAAAAATTTTGAAAATTTTATGGATGGAAGATATATGAGTCTATTTTCAGGAAAAATTAACGGCACTTGATTTGGAGTTTCTTAGCTCCAGTTATAAATAATTTAGTGACTGTTGCGCAGGAAGACTGTTTGTAGTGAATTTGTGATTTTGTTGCAAACATGGTTAAAACTAGTTAATGAGATACTTTTCGAGTTCTTATGATCTTATTTGTGATTTAAATATTTGGTTTTAATTGAGTTCAGATTCAAGTGAGGTGAATTTGCTAAATATGCATTATGTTCATGGATACTTGGCCAAAATGGCAATTACCTAGGAATGATTTCTTGAAAATTTGAAATAATCGATCTATAAGTAAATTAATTGTTTGCATTGCTTAAAACTTACTAAGCATTGAAGCTTACTCCGTGTTCTCTTTTCCATTTCTTATAGTTTTATCCTTTAGCTCGAGTTGGAAGAGCCAGAGATATCATCACACGATCAAGTCTTTATGTGAGTTGAGAAGATTGTATATCATCATGGTTTAAGGCATGTATAGGATAGACTATAGGTAGAATGATATTTCGACTTTGTATACATTATAACCATGCGAAGATGGCTTGCTCATGTTGTTTAGAGAAGTCTTATAATTGAACTAATGTGTTTAAATGTTTTAGTTATAACTTGATAGTAGTTAATTTGTTATTAGATATTCGGTTATGTTTTGATAGTGAGTCATTTTGCAAATTTATAAGAGCTCTTATGGAAATTCAATGAAACAGGTTTGCATTGTTGATAATTTATGTCTGGTAAGTATCTTTGACCTTATAGAAGTTTTGTTCAGTCAAGTAATACCTCATAACCTTATTCCGGTAACGGATACGGGTTAGGAGTGTTACAGCCTTTGTATGCCCTGTTTTCACACGGTCTGTGACACGAGCGTGTCTAGTAGCCGTGTGAGGCAAACAGCCTGTTCACACAGGCGTGTGACCCTTAAATGTTTGAAAATTTTTTAAGTCCCCC
This sequence comes from Gossypium hirsutum, assembly GCF_007990345.1. NCBI lineage: Eukaryota > Viridiplantae > Streptophyta > Magnoliopsida > Malvales > Malvaceae > Gossypium > Gossypium hirsutum. Next base: position 25,792,845 of record NC_053425.1, read on the forward strand.
AAAGTTTGCAAATGTTATCGGTTTAGTCCCGAACCACTTCTAAGCTTGATTTAAGGTCTCGTAAAACCTTATAAGGAACAATGTGATTCTTTTGAATGGATTTTGATTATGAATGTATGAATGTATGAATGTATGATTTATGTTGTGTTTGATAGGTAATACCTCTTAATCCTAATCTAGAGACGGATACGAGTTAGGAGTGTTACAAACTTGAGCCATCTTTGTTGTCGCAAATTCAAATCTTACTAAGTCATTATGTACTTCAAAATCTTATGATTAGTAAATACTTCAAACTCTTATGATTAGTAAAGATATGACATTTTTCATCGTATAAATGATGTCGCCAAATTTTCAATGTGAAGACAATAGCAATCAACTCTAAATCAGGCATCGGATAATTCTTTTCATGCGGCTTCAACTGTCTGGAGGTATAAGCTATCACTTTTCCCTCTTGCATCAAAACACAACCCAAACCGTTCAATGATGCATCACTAAAAATCACAAATTCTTTACCCGACTCAGGTTGAACCAAAACTGGTGCCTTGATTAACAATGCTTTCAACTATTCGAAACTTTACTGACATTTTTTAGACCACTTGAACTTCACATCTTTTTGTAGCAATCTAGTCATCGGTGTAGCAATCATCAAAAACCCTTTGACAAAATGTTGATAATAACCAGCTAACCCTAGAAAGCTTCTGATTTCGGATACATTTCTAGGTGGTTTCTAGTCAACAACTGCAGAAACCTTGCTCGAATCAACTTGTATGCCTTTAGCTAAAACAATATGTCCAAAAATCTGACTTCTCAAAGCTAAAACTCACATTTACTGAATTTAGTGAATAGTTTCTTATCTCTCAAGGTTTGTAGCACAATTCTCAAATGCTCGGCATGCTCAGACTCATCTCGTGAATAGATTAGAATATCATCAATAAATACCACAAAAAATCTGTTTAAATATGGTCTAAAAATTTGATTCATTTAATCCATAAAAATGGTAAGAGCATTAGTTAATCCGAAAGGCATAACAAGAAATTCATAATGCCCGTTCCTTGTTCTGAATGTAGTTTTCGACACATTTGGATCTTTCACTTGCAAGTGATAGTAACTAGATCGTAGATTAATCTTCCAAAACATTGTTGCACCTTTCAACTAATCAAATAAATCATCTATTCCTGGTAATAGATACTTGTTCTTTATCATAACCTTATTGATTTGACGATAGTCAATACACATTCTCATTTTCGTCTTTCTTCTTTACCAATAACACTGGCACACCCCAGGGCAAAAAACTAGGTCGTGCAAAGCCTTTATCCCTAACTCTAGCAACTGAGCTTTCAATTCTTTCAAATCTTTCGGAGCCATTCTATATGGAGCTATAGATATCGGTGATGTTCTCAGTACTAACTCAATAGCAAACTCAACCTCTAGAATCGGTGGCAACCCTGGTAACTCTTCTGGAAACACATCCAAATACTCGTAAACTACCGGTACTAATTCAATCTTCGATTCAAACACTTTTGTATCTAAAACATAAGCAAGATAAGCTTCTCAACCTTTTCTCGCACATCACTGAGCTGACATAGATGAAATCATAATAGGAAACTCACTCGACTCATCTGATTCAATTCTAAGAATTTCATTATTCTGACATTTCAATTCAATAGTCTTTCGTCTACAATTCACAACATCATCATGCAATGTCAACCAATCCATACCCAGAATTACATTGAACTTATCAAATGGTACTAACATCAAATCAGCCGAAAAATAGTAACCCCGAGTCATTAAAAGAAAATTCTTGCAAACTTTATCAACTAGAATATACTTGCCTAAGGGGTTCGATACTTTAATCACAAACTTAGTAGACTCAACAGGCAAACTCTTACTAGACACCAAATTCATACAAATATACGAATGAGTTTATCAATCAATGCAACTACACTAGTGTCATAAAGAGAAAATGTACCGGTGATAACATCGGGTGATGGCGCATCTTCGCGAGCACGAATTGCGTAAGCTCTAGCAGGTGCTCTAGCATCTGATCTCACTGTAGAATCTTTTGTAGTACCGCAATTACCACTCTTACTTCCAGTGTTTTGGGTTGGTCTCCCTCTAGCAGTTGTATTGCTTGATCTTGCATTCTGAGATGTATCTTTCTCATTTAACTCAGGATAATCCTGGATAAAGTGATCTTGCAAGCCACATCTGAAACAGGCCTGGTCATTCATTCTACATTCACCAGGATGTCGTCTTCCGCATCATTGACATTCATGTCTATTGAACCTAGCATTACCAATGCTCGCTATTGGCTTAGCTTGGGCTTTAGAACTCGAATGCTGCTTCCCACGATCTCTATTGGAATATCCCACTGAAGCAGTTGAATGGTTATACAAATATCATGATTTCTTTGACTAGAACTGATATGGTTTATTCATCAATCTTTTTCTCAAATCTCTTGCTTCGAAATCAGCCTTTCTCTTTTCTTTTCCAAGTTCTTTGGATCATACTAATATAAGTTATCTTTCCATACTATGATCCGACCATGTAATATTGCTTAATGTTAGTTAAACATTAGACAAACAGTGAGCTAATATTTGCTTCTATTTTGCATGTAAAAACCACATGAGGAAAATATACAAAGAGTAGTGATGTAATTCATGAATAATTTTATTAAACCAATCTATTCAATAAAATACTAGTGTACATAGACAAATTTACTACACTAAGGACACTAGATCCAACATGTTTAGCCATCAGTTTTGGGGTGACATGTAGTAGAATATAATAATTTACTACCTAGCTTACCCTACAACACTTTCCAAAAGTGGATTAGGATCTTTATGTATGTATCAAAAATGAAAGTGTGAGGTATCCCATATAGGTGCACCACCTCTCTAAGGAATAAGTCGGTCACATGTGTAGCATCATCCATTTTCTAAAAAGGAACAAAGTGAGCTATCTTCAAAAACCTGTCAATAAAAACAAAAGATATTGTCTCGACCCTTTTTAGTTTGTGGAAAACCAAGAATGAAATCCATGGATAAGTTTACCCATGGTGAAAAAGGAATTGATAAAGGAGTATAAATTCTATGAGGCATTATCTTAGATTTTGCTTTTTTACAAGCAATGCACTTAGAACATACCTTGTTAACGTTCTTCTTCTTGTGCAGCCAAAAATTTGTCACAAGTTGACTAATCTTTTGAGCTTGAAAATTGGCATCTTGGTTGATTTTCCTTTAATATTAAATCTCACCCCATATGTGTGTGTATCATTCCCCCTTTCCTTAAAAAGGTTCGTCCTCGAATCTTGTCTTTGATCGAATCTTGGCTCTGTTATCAAATGATAAGTGTTCAATTGAACCCTTTGAGACATAAACCCCTACAAATTCAATTAATGGCTCTAATCAACCATCCAAGAAATAATCCTTGGCAAATTAAAAGATGAAAAATGGAATAAAAAAAAATAATATGGAAGATGGAAAGAGTACTCTCTTTGAAGAATAAAGCTTCAATAAAACAACCAATGGTGATGAAAAGTAAATTTCCTATGAAACCCTTTGAAGAATTATCTTCAATAAGCTCCAAAAATGGCTCTAACCAACCCCCTAAGGCCGAATCCTAGTAAATTGGAGGGTGAAGAGTTCTCTCACGACTTTTAAGCTAAGAAGAAAATCTACTTCTAATGTAACACCCTATACTTGGTCTGATCGCCCAACCCGAACTATAAGGCATTAGGACATTAAACCATGAATATTTATCATAATTCAATTAAAAACAAACAAATAAATCATAAGCATTCATTTCCATGTTATTTAATCAACTCAAGGACCTAAATTGATCTTACGAAACATTTAAAACAAATAGAGAACAATTTTAATTTGAAACAAAATAAAAAATATGGTAAAAATTGAAAACAGGGGTCACACGGTCGTGCGACTAGGCTTAGCCTTTGTGGTTTAAGGACATGGTTGTGTGGCCAATCTATGTAACAACCTAAGTCCGTGTAAATTAGGGTTACTCGGTCGTGTCGCTAGGCTGCGTAACTCTCTGATGTCGTGTGGTTAATCTTGCACCAAAAATCAAAGAGGCCACATGGTCGTGTCAAGCAACCGAGTGGGATACACGGCTGTGTGGCAAATCGTGTGTGCCCGAAAACACCTTCTAACACAAGCCATTTCACATACCAAAACTTAGACACCAAACTATGCAATAACCAACTTTCAAAGCTATTCAATATGTGCCAAATCAAGCCAAAATATACCAATTCACAATCAACCTAAGTGCCTAACCAATATACCCTCATCGGCACCACAATTCAATCATATATACAACAACCATTCAATCAAAGCATGTACAAAAATTAGTTTCATTCAAACATCCTTAAAAATTTAAATAGCAAATACCAAAGTTCATCCATAAACCAAACCATTAAATGTTTATATATCTTATTCCAAATGCATAACCTAACATAACCAGTTTAACCATTCATCAAGCTTCAAGCATTCCAAGTTGCATATTAAGCTAAACATACCAAAACAACCATTTAAATGCATCTAGATATCAATTCATGCATTCACCATCACAAACCATAGCCAAACAATTTACCAAATAGAATTTACATCAACACATACACCACAATCTTCAAAGTGCATAAAATTTGACAATAGTGCTTATAATTTACATATCCAAAACTCTATTTACATGACACCTACAACCAGGCCAAAATAAGCGAATAACTACCAAATGAATTGCTGGATAGTGTGATCTCCAACAATGTTCCAATCGACAGCAAAAGTTTGACAATCTATAAAGAAATAAAACCAAATAAAGTAAAATTTCATAAAGCTTAGTAAGTTCGTAAAATAAAATATATCATACCTGTCAGTTTAAATATAAATCGTACATAACAATGAAACTAATAATTCCTTTATCGTACCTCATCATTCCAACTACACGAAATAATTAAACATGAATGATTCTTATCATCAAAACATAAGATGTCAAATAATCATGTACCAATAAATAATTCATCGCATTATCTTAATCCATTTCCATTATAATAGTTAACTATTTTTCCCGGAGAATAATAGTAAATCAACTTCGGATATACGGGAGGGTAATGCTCATACGATCTAACATAAGGAAATTAACCGACACACGATGCTACTTACACAAGCTTTAGAGAATCCGCAACACATGTAGGACCTCAAGCCATTAGTACAGTATCCATCACCGATACATAGTACTTGCTAAATAAAACACCACGCAGAGTGCTTGCTACTGAAAACATCGGCAACTAATGCCTACAAGATATACATCACCACAAAGCCTGCTAAATATACACCAAAACAAAGCCTGCTACGCCTTAATGAAATGTCATTTCTATCCTAACTATTCCCTAAGTTCACACAGGCTTATCTTTCTTTTCCGGTACATTTCATACTCAACTTAATTCTTTTATTTCATTAATCATACAATAGATCATCACAACATTCAATTTCATTTAATTAAACATGTAATAAGTAAAATCATTATAAACATAATAAACATAATACGAACTTACCAAAATACGATATCTAACAACATGCAATGACATCTACTTGACAACTTTTCCTTTCTCGCGTTTATCAATCGACTGATTTGTTTCTTGATCTAAATATAATAGTTTAATTCAATTAACCAATTTAAACATCTTAAAACACTAAAATTCATGCAATTAACCCTTTAATGACATTTTACACATTTACCCCAAAGTTTCTCCTTTTATTCAATTTAATCCCTAAAACTGAACTTCTCACAATTATCACAAATTAACCCAAAAACTCTTGTGCCGAATTATATAGGGTCCCTAAACAACCCACTTTTACCACTGTATCACAAGAATTACATGTTATTTTAAAAATTTTAACAACTTAGTTATTAAACTTTAAAATTAACAAATTACTTGACAAAATAGTCCTATTTAACTATCAAACTTAATAATCTATTTTTAAACTTCAAAAACAAATTCATCCATGGTAAAATCTAAACATTTAATATTTTTACGAATTGGTCTATTGGTTAGCTAGATTAAGCAAAAAAATATCTAAAAATGGACTAAAAATCAACTCACATGCAATGGTCAAATGTCTTGAATATTTGAAGCTCTTATCCCTTGAAAATAGTGGACAAAAATTTGTGGAAGAAGAAACCCAAAGATGATAGAATTTTTCTAACAGTTAATTAGAATTTTATTTAGTTACTTATTTATCCCTTTATAAACATACATAATAATATCCCCACCATGTACATAATTGCCCATTATATTCTAAATAGGTCTAATTACCTTTTAAAGCCCTTAATTCATGTTTTTATAATTATTTAATACAAATAACTAATAGCGATTAACTTTTAAATTTTTACAATTTAGTCCTTATTCCTTAATTAATTATCTAAACGCTAAAATTATCTAACCAAATTTTAATACGACATTTTAATAACCCTTATAAATATTAAATAAATAATAAAATATCAAATCACTATTCAGAATTGTGATCCCAAAACCATTGTTTTCAACACCAATAAAAATGGGTTGTTACAACTCCCCCTAAAGAAATTTTCGTCCTCGAAAATCTTACCAGAAAAGAGGTTTAGGTATTGCATTTTCATAGTCTTTTCGGGTTCCCAAGTGGCTTCCTTAACACCATGACACTGCCAAAGAACTTTCACCAATGATATATGTTTGTTTCAAAGTTCTTTAACTTCTTAAGCTAAAATCTTAATCGGCTCTTCACTATAGGTCATATCAGGCTGCAATTCTATATCAACTGGAGAAATCACATGCGAAGGATTTGATCTACATTGTCTCAACATCGAAACGTGAAAAAGATCATGCATCTTTTCAAGTTCTGTCAGGAATGCCAAACGGTAAGCTACTAGACCTATTCTTTCAATAACTTCATACGTACCAATAAACCTCAAACCAAGTTTTCCTTTCTGGCCAAAACAAAGAACCTTCGACTAAGGTGAAACTTTCAAGAATACTTTCTCGCCAACTTGAAAATTGATGTCTTTTCTTTTTAAAACGACATACAATTTCTGACGATATGAAGCAACTTTCAAACAATCCCAAATAATTTTGACTTTATCTTCGGTCTCATAGATCAAATCTATACCAAAAATATTTCTATCACTTAATTAATTTATGTACAATGGAGTTCTATATTTCAGTCCAAACAAAGCTTCATACGGTGCCATTTTAATGCGCGACTAGTAATTGTTATTATAAGCAAATTCAACCAACAGAAAAAAAATTTCATAGATACCTTCAAACTCAAGTATACAACATCAAAGCATATCTTCAAGTATTTGAATTACCGGTTCTGGCTAACCATCCGGTTGCAGATGAAAAGCTATACTAGACCTCAATTTGGTACCCAAAGCTTCATGTAACTTACCCCAAAATCTGGAAGTAAACCTCGAATCACGATTAGAATTAATGGATAACAGAACATTGTGTAATCTGACTATTTCCAGAACATACAACTTTGCCAATTTATCAACTAAGTAATTCGTATTATAGCTATAAAATGTGCAGACTTTGTTAATCTATCAACTATAACCCGGATTGCGTCTTTCTTTATCAGTGTTAATGGTAACCCCAATACAAAGCCCATAGTTACACACTTTCATTTCCATTCGAGAATCATAAAAGGCTGTAATAACCCGGATGGAACTTGATGCTCGGCTTTTATCTATTGACACACAAGGTATTTAGATACAAATTAAAAAATTTCATGTTTCATTCTCGACCACCAGTATATCTGTTTCAAATCACAATACATTTTTGTGCTTCTCGAGCGTAACAAATAAACACTATTGTAAGCTTCATTCAAAATGTTTTATTTCAACTGTGAATCATTAGGAACACACAATCTGTTATGGAAATACAAACTACTATCCACACCAATACTAAAATTGGCTACTTGACCATTTTCAGCCATATTTCGTATGGCTAACAAATCCAAATCATCAAATTGCAACTGCTGAATATTCTATAAAAACAAAGGTTTAGCCTTCAACTCAGCCAAATAGAACCATCACACTCCAACTGAATCTGAGCATTCATCGATCGAAGAGAAAAAAGAGATTTGTGACTCAAAGCATTAGAAATGACGTTTGCTTTGGCCGGATGATAGTTTATTATCATATCATAATGTTTTAGCAATTCTAGCCATCTCCGTTGACGTAGATTCTACTCTTTTTATGTCATTAAGTACTTCAGACTTTTGTGATCAATATAAACATTACATTTCTCGTCATATAGATAATGACGCCAAATTTTCAATGCAAAAACAACTGCAGCTAACTCAAGATCATGCATCAGGTAATTTTTTTTGTGAGTTTTAAGCTGTCGAGAAGCATATGTAATCACCTCACCTTTCTCCATCAAAATGCATCCCATGTCATTCAAAGAAGCATCACTGTAAATAACAAATTCTTTCCCAAATTCAAGCTGTGTCAATATTGGTGTTACAGTCAACATATTTTTCAATTGATCAAAACTTTGCTAACATTTCTCAAACCATTCAAAGCTAACATATTTCTGTAATAGTTTTGTCATAGGTAATGTTATTATCGAAAATTTCTTAACAAATCGTCAATAATATTTGGTTAATCCCAAGAAACTACGTACCTTAGAAACATTTCACAGAGGTTTCCAGTTTAGAATAGCAGAAATCTTGCTCAGGTCAAGTTGTATCCCTTCAGCCAAAATCACATAATCGAGAAATTCGACTTCTTTGAGCCAAAATTCTCATTTACTAAACTTTACGTACAATTATTTTTCATGCAAGGTCTATAACATGATCTTCAAATGTTAAACATGCTCGAATTTCATTCCTAGAATAAATCAGAATGTCGTCAATAAAAACAACAACGAACTTGTCGAGGCGTGGCTGAAAACTCGATTCATCATATCTATAAACATTTTCAGGGCATATGTCAGTCCAAAAGGTATAACTAGAAACTCATAGTGTTCGTAACGGGTTCTAAATGTTGTTTTCAGCATGTCGACATCTTTCACTTGCAACTAATAGTAACCTAATCTGAGATCAATCTTCAAAAACACTGTGGCTCCTTTCAGCTGATCGAATAAATCACCAATACAAGGCAATGATTATTTATTCTTTATCGTGATTTTGTTCACTTGTCAATAATCTATACACAATCTCATTAATCTGTCTTTCTTTTTCACAAATAAAACAAGTGCACCCCAAGGTGATGTACTCGATCAGATAAAACATCTGTCAATTAATTATTGCAACTAAGTTCTTAATTCTTTTAGTTTGATTAAAGTCATTCGGTATGGAGCAATAGATGTCGAAGCAATTCTTAGCACTAACTCAATAACAAATTCAACTTCTCGCTCTGGTGGCAAACCCTACAACTCCTTAGGAAAAACATCTGTAAACTCGCATACTGTCAACATCTAATCAAGTTTCTTTTCTGTTACTTTGGAATCCAGAATATAAGTTAAAAATGCATCACAACCTTTTCAGATCCATTTCTGTGTTGAAATCATTGAAATAATATTTGAAACACAATCAGACTTAGTGGATTCAACAAAAACTAATTCACCATTCTGGCATCTCAAATCAATCCATTTTTTATAGCAATTCACAACAGCATCATGAACAATCAACCAATCTATTCCCAGGATAACGTCAAATTTGTTAAATGATAGTAAATATTAAATCACCAGGAAAGTCGTAGCCCTGAATTTTTAGTGGACATTATTTGCATATCAAATCAACTATGACACTCTAACCTAATAAATTCGTTACTTTAACAACATATTCTGTTGACTCATCTAGTAAATTCTTTTCAATTACTAACATAGTGTGTATATATGAATGTGTCAATCAAGGGTCAACTAATACATACATAGTGACATCAAAGATAGAAAAGGTACCAACAATAACATTAGGAGCTAAGGCCTCCTTGCATGCACAGATTGCATATGTTATAGCCGAAGCTTGAACTTCAGATCAAACTATCGAATGCTTGGTCCCACTCCTGCTAACTCCTGCAGCACCACTATTTCCTGGTCGTCTGCCTCTGGCAAAAATAACAAGTTTTGCATTCTGATCTCTATTTGACTCAGATCATTTTGGGCAATCACTCTTGAAATGATCGGGAGATCTACAAATAAAGTAAGATCTACCTTTCAACCTACACTCACCAAAGTGATACTGGCCATATTGCCTACATTCTGGTTTGTTTACGTTTCAGACGCTACCTGCACTAGCTACCGAAGGCTTCGGTGATCTCATGTTGTTCTATTTTAATCGTTCCCTACTTGAAAACCCAGATGGCGCTGAGAAACGACTATTCGATTCTTTCATCTTTTTCTATAGAGGAGCAGAAAATGTTCTAGTTGAGTTATGTTTTTGGAGGTCACGAGCTTTCGTCTCATTTTGCTTTTTGTAATTATATATTTCCTCCATTTTCTAAGCTGTCAGACAAAACTAGAAACTCTCTAATTTCCATCGCTCTAACTAACAACTTGATCTCGTCGTTTAAACCACCTTCAAACCGTATACATATTTCTTCCTTAGAAGATACAATTTCACGAGCATATTTACTGATTTGAACAAAATCACGCTCATATTCTGCAACTAATCCGTTACACTATTTCAACTAAAAGAATTCATTTTCCTCTTATCAAGATATCTTTTACTGACGTACTTCTTTCAGAACTCAGTTTTTAAGAATTCCCAGTGGACTCATTCCTTAGGTACAACTGCAATTAGAGTCGTCCACCAGTAAAAAGCTTCCTCTTTTAACAACGACATAACACATCTCTAACAGTCATCTAGAGGACACAACATTTTATATAGAACCCTCTGAGTATGTTCTAACAAGTATTCAAAGCTAGTCAGACCATCACCCATCTTACCACGGAACTCTTCAACTCCACATTTTCAAAATTTGTTAATAGAAATTCTTTGGATATTTGGTCGTATAGGACTTTAAGGAGGAGGCGGTGAAGGTTATGGAGCCACTGGATTAACTCTCATGTACATATTAAACATATCTTGCATCATATAGAAAAAGACAATAGGAGCCTCTTTTCTAGGCTCTTGAAACACAGGTGCATTATGGGCAACCCATTGATCGGTGGCTGGAATATTACTCTAAGCATCGTCAGGAACTGAACGGTTGGAATTAATTGACATCTTTAATATATAAGAAACAAGTCAAACTTATCAAGAGTCATTACACTATCATAGCTTATAAAGTGGAATGTATTTCTAGTCCTAAAATCGACTAAACCATAGCTCTGATACCACTAAATGTAACTCCCTATACCCGATCTAGTCATCCAACCCAAACTATAAGCTATTACGACATTAAGCGTTAAATAATTTCATAATTCAATAAAAAATAAATAAATAAACCATAATCATTCATTTCAATGTTATATAATAAACTCGGGACTTAAATTGAGCTTATGGAACATTGAAAACAAATCGAGAACAATTTTAGGTTAATTTGGAACAAAACTGAAAAATATGGTAAAAACTAAAAAAATAGGTCACACAACCGTGTGACTGGGCTCAGCTTGTGCGGTTTAAGGACATGGTCGTGTAGCCAAACTGTGTAACAACATGAGTATGTGTAAATTAGGATTACACAATCATGTCGCCAAGCCGTGTAACTCCTTGATGATGTGTGGTTAATCCTGCACCAAAAATCAAAGAGGTCACATGCCCGTGTTAAGCAACCGTCTGGGACACACGGCCATACGGCAGGCCATGTGTGCCCAAAAACACCTTTTAGCACAAGTCATTTCACATACCAAAACTTAGACACCAAACTATGCAATAATCAACGTTCGAATTTACTCAAAATATGCAAAAACAAGCCAAAATATACCAGTTCATAATCAACCTAAGTGTCTAACAAATATGCCCTTACTAGAACCACAATTGAATCATATATACAACAACCATTTAATCAAAGCATGAACATAAATTAGTTTCATTCAAACATCCTTCAGACTTTAGATAGCAAATACCAAAATTCATCCATAAACCAAACATTAAATGTTCATATATTTTATTCCAAATGCTAAACGTAACATAACCAATTTGACCATTCATTAAGCTCCAAGCATTCCAAGTTGCATATTAACCTAAACATACCAAAACAACCATTTAAATGCATCCAAATACCAATTATGCATTCACCATCACAAACCATAATAAAACAATTTACCGAATAGGATTTACATCAACACATACACCATAATCTTCAAAGTGCACAACATTTGACCATAATGCTTATAATTTACATATCCAAAACCCTATTTACATGCCATCTATAACCAGGCCAAAATATGTGAATAACGACCGAATGATTTGTCGGATAGTGTGATCTCCAACAACATTCAATCGATAGCAAAAGTCTGAATATCTACAAAGAAATAAAATCAAATAAAGTTAGCTTTCATAAAGCTTAGTAAGTTCATAAAATCAAATATATCATACATGTCAATTGAAATATAAATCATACATAACAATGAAACTAATAATTCCTTTATCATATCTCATCATTCCAACTACCCGAAATAATTAAACTTGAATGACTCATATCATCAAAACCCAACATGTCAAATAATCATGTACCAATATATAATTCATCGCATCATCTTATTCTATTTCCATCATAATAGTTAACTATTTTGCCCTAAGAACAATAGTAAATCAACTTCAGATGCACGGGAGGGTAATGCTCATACGAGCTAACATAAGGACATTAATTGATATGTGATGCTGCTCACACAAGCTTCAGAGAATCCACAACACATGCAGGACCTCAAGCCATCAGTACTGTATCCATCACCTGTACATAGTACCTGCTAAATAAAACACCGGCATAGAGTGTCTGCTACTGAAAACATTCTCAACTAATGCTTGCTAGATATACACCAGTACAAAGCCTGTTATGCCCTAATGACATGTCATTTGTATTCTAGCTACTCATTAAGTTCACATGGGCTTATCTTGTTTTTCCGGTACATTTCATACTCAACTTAATTATTCCATTTCAGTAGTCATTCAATAGATCATCACAACATTCAATTCCATTTAATTAAACATGTAATAAGTAAAATCATTATAAACATAATACGAACTTACCAAAATACGATAGCTAATGACATGCGATGACGTATACTCGATGATTTTTCTTTCCTGCGTTTATCAATCGACTGATCCGTTTCTTGATCTAAATATAATAGTTTAATTCAATTAACCAAATTAAACATCTTAAAACACTAAAATTCATGCAATTAACCCTTTAATACATTTTAAGCTTTTACCCTAAACTTTCTCCTTTTATTCAATTTAATCACTAAAATTAAAATTCTCACAATTATCACAAATTAACCCAAAAAATCTTGTGTCGAATACTATAGGGTCCCTAAAAAGCCCACTTTTACCACTTTATCATAAGAATTACATGTTATTTTACAATTTTAACAACTTGTCATTAAACTTTAAAATTAACAAAAATTGCTTAACAAAATAGTCCTCTTTAACTATCAAACTTAATAATCTATCATTAAACTTCAAGGACATTACAAATTCATCCATGGAAAAATTCTAAACATTTAACAGTTTTACATATTGGCTCCCATGTTAGCTAAATTAAGCTACAACAATCTCAAAAACATAAAAATCACTAAAAATGGACTAAAAATTAACTCACATGTAATGGTCGAATGTCTTGAACATTTGAAGCTTTTCTCCCTTAACAATGGTGGAAAAAATTGTTGGAAGAAGAAAACCAAATATGATAGCATTTTTCATATTTTTAACATTTTATTAGATTTTTATTTAATTACTTATTTATCCTTTTTATAAACATATATAATAATATCCCCCACCATGTACATAATTGTCCATTATATTCTAAATAGGTCTAATTACCTTTTCAAGCCCTTAATTGATGTTTTTATAATTATTTAATATAAATAACTAATAGCCATTGACTTTTGCAACTTTTACAATTTAGTCCTTACTCCTTAATTAACTATCTAAACGCTAAAATTATCTAACCAAATTTTAATAAGACATTTTAATAACCTTATAAATATTAAATAAATAATAAAATACTGACTCATTGGTTGGAATTATGGTCCCAAAACCATAGTTTTCGACACCACTGAGAACAGATTGTTACAACCTAAAATAAACAAAAGAGAAATCTCACAAAAAGAAATTACTCAAAGAGTTTAAATTTAATCAATGTCTCTCTATAATGAAAATTGAAGAGGTCTTTATACAAGCTAGCTAATTACATCAAAATAAAACTCTTAAATATAATGACACTTTAATTAATCTAAATAAGAAGTAGTTTTAGTAGAACTAAGCTTTCTTTTTTACTAAGAAACATAAAACTCCTAAACAATTTTAAATACTTAAAATTATCCTAAAATTCAAAATAAAAAACAATCAAATAATAAAACATAATATATACAATTTTGGGCACATACATAATAAAAATTAAGCCTAAAATTCGAACCCAATAGATTCAAACTTGAATTAAAGCCCAAAACTCATAATTTCTCGTAATAATCTCGTCAAAAAATTCTTTTTGCGCAATCTTCGCTAAGACAGTCATAACTTAAGCTTTCGAACTTGAAATCGAATTATTTAAAGTGCATTTCGGAGCTAAGAGATAGCTCTTAAAACTATGTGCAGACATATTAGCCCATAACTATCTAGATCCCATCCAGAAATTTGTTCCAAGTTGATTAATCTTTTGGGCTTGAAAATTGGCAGCTTGGTTGAATTATCTTTAATAAATTTCACCCTTTCTCTATTGAGTCTCAAATTCAATTTATAAGTTGTGAATATTTTGGATGAGATGATGTGGTTTGAGTGAATTGCATATTTTGAGTTGAGTTTTCATGATATTTAATTGCATTTTCGTGTATATTGTGTGATGGTATGATTGGGAGGTGTTTTAGTGTAACTCAGAGGTGTTTTAAACTTGAATTTTAGACCCTTTATTGCAAGGTTTCGGAACCTTGATTATATGTATTGGAACTTTACAAGTTAGTGACCAAAGTTTCGAAACATATGTTTTATGTATCAAAACTTTCGAAGGTTGTAGCTAAAAAGCTACAGTGTAGGGCCTAAGTTCTAATACATTGCTCCTAAGTACTGATACATAATCTTATATATCGATGCATATAAGCTATGTATGACACTTAGCCCTTTGGACAGTGTCATTATGTTGTTCTTAGCTCTTTAATGCTCATATTTAGTCCGAACACTTGCAATCACTTGCAGAATGATTCTAAATGATTTTAGGATTATTTTAAAGCCTTCAATTTGATTTTTAAGATGATTTTATCTTCTTCCTCACTATTTTTCATCACTCTAGTAGAAACCCAATTCTAGATTTTAAAAAATCCAAAATTGAGAATTTCAATATCAAAATTGTTAGGGTTTTTGACCTGTTCATTTCATGTTCTATTAGAACAAGAACGAATTTTCCACTTGTGTCGTCAGTTGTTTCGGCCTCATGGGAGTTTAACCTTTTTTTTTCTACTAAGGAATGGTATATTTGACAAAATAACAGTTAGAGTTCGACTAAGACTCTCCAACTCTTTAATTGGTCATATTAAAGAGATTAAAGTGAAGACAATATTGATCATTATATCTTGAAAGAGTTTTGAAGCAATTGGTAGACTAATTTAGAAAGACATTTATTTAGTAAATTTTCAAAATAATTTTAGGTTTTAAATTGTAGTTTAAAGCTTATCAAACTCTGTTCAATAGACTCTTGTATCAGTCTATAAATAGGTTGCTTGTGGAGCTACTTATGGTACAGCTTTTTAATGTCTTTTTTGGCAGCTTTGTTGTGTTCTTGTGGTTATTTTGTGACACTTTTCTAGGCATTATTTGGAGAGGTTTTTTTATTATATTGTGAGGTATTTGAGTGAGTGATTATTGACAATTTGGAGTCTGTGTTAGGGCCATAATTACTTTTTTGTGTAAGGGTAGATTGGGCTTAAGCAAATAGATGGTCCAGATGATTGTTGAATAAAAGTATTCATTGAGCAAGACTTCACAGACGTAGGATCGTTGTATTTGAATTGCATTAACAAACATTGCATGTTATCTCTCCTTAATTTTCTTATTGTGTTACTTGCATTTAACATTTTTGTTCATTTATGTTCTAACTGTGGCGGAACAAAACTGTTTTCTAAATGCAAACTAAAGGATTTTTTAAACCATTAACACTTGACACTAAAATATCAATCCAACTTAACATAAACCTTTAAGAACCACCTTCGACAAGATTATAGTCACCTCCAAAAAATCACCTATCAACAAAATAAATTTTCACATCTACAATAACTTTACTAATGCCACACAAAAAGTGTAAAAAATCATCGAACCAAGATCAAATAAAAGAAATAAAGGTGTGCATTTTTTCTCTAATTAATAAGTCAAAACTTGATTTGATGTATTTTCACTATGGCAGTTCAGTTCGGTCGAATTTTTTAGATTTTTTGAATTGTCCATCATATTTGGTTCAGCTTGGTTCGATTCTTAGTTTTTTATATTAATTTTTTGTTTTGATTTTTAGACGTGTTTTTGATAAAATGAGCTTTATTTTATGACTTTTGAATATTATTTGACAAAATTTCAAGATCTTTCACATAAGTATTTCTAAAAGCAATAATTTTTTAAGAACTTTTAAATTATTTTACTATTTTAAATATAAAATATTTATTTTTATATCATAAAAAATTAAAATTGTTATGTATTAAATAAAAATATAATTCAATTCGATTTTAGGTAACTATAATTTTTAAACTTACATTCCATAAATTAATAAAATATTTCAATTTAGGTCTATTTTCAATTTGATCAATTTTTTTTGCTGAGCCCTAATTCTCACTTGATTTCAAAGGTATTCTTCATTTGAAACCATGATCTAATAGATGAAGGCCTTAAAGCCGTAAATTTTCTTACACTTTCTTAGATTCCTAAAACAATTTACTCCTAGGGTTTTTATCGAGAGAAGTTAAGTAACAATGGTGAAGAATGAAAAAAAAATTTATGAAAGTAAAGGTTGAGACAATTTAAGCAACTAAATATTAATTTAGTTACCATTTATCATAAAAAAATTTAGTGCCTAAATGTAAAAATATTTTTGAGCATTAATATTTTTAATCTAATCTAAAATGAAAAAAAAAAGGGATAAAAAGGAGTTGGGTCTCAATCCGGCCCGCTCATTCATGTCTAATAAAACCCTAAATTACCGCAATAAATAGGTAAAACAAAATTAGGGTTTTAATTTCCTACTGCTGGCATCTTCCTAAAGAACGCTGAAGGCTCTCAGCGGAAACAGCTTCTTCCAGACCAACCGAAATGGTCAGTTTCTTTAATATCAGTCAGTTGAATCACTGTATGCTTTTAACGAGTTTTTTTTTTTTAGCATTTCTATAGTGTAAGAAAATGAAAATTTCATAATGTTGATTTTAGCTGGTGGATGCAGTAACAATTTTATACTTTTAGATATTCCTTTTTGTCTGATGCAGAAATTGGAAGTTTAGTTTCTGAAATGGGTCTCAGATCGAATAGCTGCTTTTGATTGTGTTCTATAGTAGTTTCTAAATGGGGTGAAGTTTCATTATATATGCTTTATTCCAAGTTATTTCATGGTTTTGTTGTTTTATTTTCTGGACTCTCTGTTGTGTTTGATTTGGGCCAAGGTTTTTTTCTTTTTGTAACTATTCTGCTTTGAAGTCTATAGCATTGCGGTTTCCACTGAACTTTTTCTTTTTCCTTGTCTTTACAGGCTAGAGGGTTAAAGAAACATCTGAAGAGGCTCAATGCTCCAAGGCATTGGATGCTTGACAAGCTTGGCGGTGCATTTGTATGTTTTCATCATGAACCTTTTGACCTTTCACCAATTCAGTACTGCTGTCTTTTAATTTTGTTTTGAATCTTTGTTCATGCAGGCACCCAAGCCCTCATCTGGACCACACAAATCCAGAGAATGCTTGCCGCTCATTCTCATTCTGCAAAACAGATTAAAGTACGCTCTAACATATAGAGAAGTGATTGCCATTCTTATGCAAAGGCATGTTATGGTAGATGGGAAGGTTAGGACGGATAAAACATACCCTACTGGTTTCATGGGTATGTAGACTTTGCCTTTCTGGATCTATTGAAGTTTTTGTTTTCTCAAGTAACAAACTCATACAAGGTATAAATTCAGTTTCTTCGATTTCCACATGTTGAGACCCTACACTAAAATCAGTTTGTGCAAATTCTCCTGATGGAACACTATTTTCGTTATAGTTTTTTAAATATGTTAGTTAGGCTGGTTTATTTAGGCATTGTTCTTTGGCTTGTTTTCTAGAGTCACGTTGATGATTCCTCCTTCACGATTTTGACTCCTGTTTGTACCTTTTCCCTTTACCTTTGTCTCTTTGAATCTTAACCAGATGTTGTATCAATTCCAAAGACGAATGAGGACTTCCGCCTCCTTTATGACACAAAAGGTCGTTTTCGCCTTCATGCCATCACCGGTGATGAGACCAAGGTTTGTATCAATGGGACCACAATTTGTTGTATGTCCTGCTATGGTTGTCTAATATTGGTTAAGTTTCACTTCTAATCTGATCCTTTTGGCTTGGTTGTATTATCTGATTGGCTTTGTTCCATTGGAATCGTACTTTTCAGTTTAAGCTCTGTAAAGTTCGGTCTGTCCAATTTGGTCAAAAGAGTATCCCCTACCTTAATACGTATGATGGACGCACCATCCGCTACCCAGATCCACTGATCAAGGCTAACGATACCATCAAGCTTGACCTAGAGAGCAACAAAATTGTAGATTTCATTAAGTTTGATGTTGGGAATGTTGTCATGGTCACTGGAGGAAGAAACAGAGGGCGTGTTGGAGTGATTAAGAAACGTGAGAAGCATAAGGGTAGCTTCGAGACAATCCACATCCAAGATGCTGCTGGACACGAATTTGCTACTCGTTTAGGCAATGTCTTCACAATTGGTAAAGGAACGAAGCCATGGGTGTCACTTCCAAAGGGCAAGGGTATCAAGTTGTCCATCATTGAGGAAGCCAGGAAGAGGCTTGCGGCCCAAGCTACTGTCTAAATTTTATGATTAAAGATATAATATCTGGAATTGTTTTTTGTCAAATGAATTAATCTGTTTGGTGGTCCTTTGTGTTTGCTTTTGTAGGATTTATGTTTTGTTTTTACTCATGACTACAGTTTTGGACCAATCGTTATATTATTTTTTAAATTAAAGTTAATTTCATTTTGAAATACAGAAATAGGTTGGATTTGAAATTTTTAGTCATTTTTAGTCCTAAGTATATCGAAAATGCAATTATGTATTTAGTGATTCAATTTGGGGGATTTTACCCAGTCCTTTAAATAATATAATTATGGAAATGGGCCGTTTATTGCATTATTTATCAGATTAGGCCGTTTTTAACAAAAACGCGTTCACGTAAGCGCGATTTAATGTTCACGTTAGCAAAACGCTCTTCGAGGGGAGCGTTTTGCCCATCTAACGGTCAAATTTTTGCCCGTTGGTTTCCAACGGTCCAAAAAAAAAACACTATAAAACTCCTCCAAATTATTTTTTCACATAAATCTCTTACAATTTCTATAATTCTCTCAAAATTCCTTTCCCTTTAATTATTTTTCACATAATTCTCTCATAATTTTCAACATTCTTTCAATATTCCCTTCAAAAATCTATCAAATTTCATTGAAATTTTTTCAAAATTCTATCAAAATTCTATCAAAATTCTTTGTTTAAAATTTTTTTGAATTTAATTTTTTTTAAATTAAAAAAATCCGATTATGTTAGCAATGGCTGGAGAATTAATCTTTCTCGATAATAAGCACGTCTCCGTTGATCAAATGACAATGGTAAGTGATAATTTTAAATTTTCAATACTATTCGATATTTTTTTAATTTATGCAAATTTAATTAAATTTGCAATACTATTTGATATTTTATTCATTTATGCAATTATAATTACAATTTCAATACCGCTTATTTTTTTTTCATTTATGATGTTTGCATTAATTAATTTATGCAATTTTAATTAATTTTTGTTTTATAAATTTTTATAATAGTCTGTAGATCGGGTGTTGCAATGCTACATCCGTAATATGTTTGGTCCTCCATCGCCGTTGATTGAGAATTACTTGTGAGAAGCGGGATTTTGGCACGTGGCCACGATAGGCCGGGGGTGCAAGTTGAACCTGAGACATACACTTTTCATCTTCCATGCGGAGAGTGTACTATCACTCTGGAAGATGTGCATTTGCAATTGGAATTGTCAATGGATGGGTACGCAGTCACCGGGTTCGCATCATCTACTGATTGGGGAGCCGTATGCTACGAGCTTTTGGGTGCTATACCGAATAATATTAACGGAGGTCGGATCGAGATGGGATGGTTACGAGACACATTCCCGGAGCCAGATAATAATTCGACTGAACTCAAAAGAATACGATATGCTCGGGCATATATTCTTGAGATGATTGGAGGTTATTTGATGCCGGACTTGTCACGAAACCTCGTACATCTGAGATGGCTGCTGAAACTTGTAGATTTTAGAGCAGCCGACGAATTGGGTTGGGGGTTTGCCTTGTTGGCAACATTGTGCAAGGAAATGTGCGGGACGACGCAACCAAACAAAGCCAAAATAAGAGGTTGTCTATCACTACTGCAATCATGGGCACAGTTTCGCTTTCCATTTTTACGTCCTCGAGTGGACCACCCATATACATTTCCACTCATAACAAGGTAAGTTTTATATTAGATTTTACAATTATTACGTAGATTTAGAATATAATTGTATGCTAAAAATTTATTTAATTAGGTAGAAGCATTCGGCGAGTTATGTCGGAATACATACCTCTCTCGAAGATATACGGCTTCTGTTAGACCGACGATCGGAAGCAGAAGTAAGTATTAAATAAAATATATATACATAATAAAATAGTCGTTTCGTATTTAATATTTAGAATTTAGTATTATGTATTATGTATATAAGTAATATTTTTATCATGTTCATTTAGTTTCAATGGACACCATACGAGGATCCGGCAATTCAGGCAGTATTTCCGGATGAATTCCTTCAAAATCCAAACGTTTGGTATGTGAAGGTCCCATTGGTGAACTATGCTACCGTGGAGATGCACCAGTCAAATAGAGTATTGCGGCAATTTGGATTTCGACAACTGATTCCCGTGGCACCCGAGGTGTTTGATGATGAGCACAAAGTCAACTTACGGCAACTGCATACGGATTGGCCGAGATTCTGGTCACACTATATCGAAATATGGGAAAATCGGTATGATTATATACCTACTCGGGAACCGATCATCGTTCCAGAGTTAGCGTGCATAGCGGAATAAATGCCATAGTTTAGGATCCATGGCAAGTCATATTTATTGTCGGAAGAGGAGAGGCAACGAAAAATTCATGCCCAAAGGGAACAACAGGGCCCTTTAAATCCAAGAAGAAGGGACGACAATGTAGGCCCATCAACAACGCCCACACAATCATCAAGCCCAACAGTTCAACCGATGACACCCACATCACAACCTTTTCAGATTATGCTAGGTGCGTATCCTAGCTCTTATATGTATCCTAACCCTTATATGTTTCCTTTTCCTAGTCCTATGGCAGGTTAGAATCCATGGCCCGGTTCATCTCCATTCCCGATTACTCCGAGTCAACTTCCGATTTATAGGCCGCCGTCGCATGAGGGATCGCACGAGGCGCCATCGGGGAGCTCTTCTTTCTACCAATCCCCATCACCTTATGGGATTCAAACACCTCCGCCATGGGTGATGCAAACACCGCTGCAATTATTATTCTATCAAGGTGGGTCACCCTCCCAGCACCCACAACCAGATCCCCTGCCAGAGGAACCACAACCCCCCCGGAAGCTGATCGAATGAGGAATCCAGCATGGACCCGTCGACGACCCCCATGTGGCACTGATTTCGACCACCATGGACATTGATTTTTTTAATATATTTGTACAAAATTTTTTATATTGTTTCATTTAATAAAAATAAAAGTTCTTTTGAATAAGACAATTGTAATACAACATAGTTTCATTTAATAAAATATAAATAATACAACATAGTTTTTTACGACAACGATCAACTATTTTGATTTGGACATGATCTACTTGTATGGCTTGGGTCCTACACCATCCGCACAACTTCTGATGATTAGTTATTTCTCGGATATCCATATTGGTACGTATTCTAGTCGAGCAAGGTCGACCCTTTGGTTTGCGACGCAATTCTCTATCCGGTAACAGCTTAAGCGGAGCAAGCAATACAGACAGCCAATTACGTTTATCTGGGACAGATGGGAATACGTGTCTCCACACGTTGTACATGGTTTCTAGTTTGTACACTTCGTCGACGTAGCTCATGGGATCTAGACAGAGATTCTGACAAGCTGCAATTACATGAGCGCATGGATAACAAAGTGAGTCAAACCTCTCACAATCACAAGTCCTATTTCTCAAGTGTACACGATATTGCCCGCCAATAATACCTTCGTGCGGTCTGTCAAACTCCATCACACGAAACCATAGGTTGTCTTGATCGTGACAGACTGTGTGCATGGTGTTTTCCCACGCCTTCACTTTGTTAATTTCTTGCAATACCTTTGCGACCATACACGGCCTCCTTGCATTTGGCATTTATAACTCACTGCTCGCTTCAGAAATAGTGCCGCTAAACGAAAATATGTCTCTCGAACAACCGATGTTATCAACAAATGACGTGTTCCTTTTAGAACAGAATTTATGCATTCAGCCAAGTTTGAGGTCATATGACCATATCGTAGGCCGCCGTCATATGCTTGTATCCACTGTTCGAAAGGTATGTTACAGAGGTAGTCTGCGCCTTCTTCGTTAACTGAACGCAAAACCGCCAACATCTCATACCCTGCCAATATAAGTTGATAACAAAAATTACATACCACTATTCCATTTAAAATAAATTCAATATGACAAACGAAATTACATTAATAGATATTAAATACCCATATTGGTCACTTATCGTTTTTCACTTGTAAATCGAAATTGCCCGTAGTAGTTGGACGCAACGTGCCTTAGGCAATACTGATGGTGTGTGCGATGCCATAGGCTTCCCTGTCACTCAATTGCGACTAGTATTCTGGTGCCCTGATCTGATATGACGCAAATATTAGGTTAGGGGCAGATATGCCTCCTTAACCTATAAAGAAAGAACTTCCGGTCATCAGCTGACTCCCCGGTGTTATTGCAAACGCAATTGGAAGGATTCTTCCACTGCCATCCTGTGTCACAGCTAGCAATAGCCAATGGGTATATCTACCGTAGATAAAAGTACCGTCAATTTGTACCAATGGCTTGCAATATAAAAATACGTCTTGGCATTGTTTAAAGGTCTAGAGCAGACGTTTAAATACTTGGAATCCACGGAGCAATCGGTCGTTGTAGTACGCAGGTTCCATTTCAAGGTCTGTTACACAACTTGAGACATATCTCTCCAGCACCTGACACTATTGCCACACTTCATTATATGAAGCGTCCCCCCACCATGAATCTTTTCCAACGCCTTCTACTTAGCTATCCAAGCCTTGCGGTAAGAGGGCGTGTACCTTAACTGGCTACGAATATTGACAATTAAGACCGTCAGTAGTATTAAGGTAGCTAACGTATCTGAATTCATCTTGGGATGATCTTCCCAAACACCTGTCAACGAAGTACGTTAAAACATGCAACAGTACGTAATAATAGTACCATTAAAAAACTCTAAACGATTAGTGATACTGTACCGGCAGCACATGTATGTGGACCTTTGTATTTTTTTATCTCCCACAAGCCTGTCTTTTTCCTCAACGAGACCATGATTTTCCATGAACATGTACCGTCTTGTACTGCACACTTGGCCTCAAACTTATTGAATTTGGATTTAACTACATTGTAGTTATTCATAATGCTATGTTATTTTAATGCACCAAGAAAACTATCTTTATTGGAAAAATTCTTACCAACTTCTAATACACCTGAATCCAATAAGGAACTTGTACGGTCACGCCTTCTGTGTGGTAGATCTGGAAACTCCAATGCATCATCTTGAGATAGATCGACATTATGCATGTGGGCTGGAGGCGAGTACGCTCTGAATCGCGGATCTTCTTCATCATCATCTGAACCCCCTTCAACATCTTCAGGTATGGTTGGAACAAGCTCTGGTTCAGAAAATAATGCAACTTCTACACCATCGGGGCCGACTTCTCGAGATAGATCCGCATCGGACTCATTATCTGACCCATCATTATGTGCAACGTAAAACGTCCCCTCACCGGTGACGTCGTAGGGAGTACAAGATCCCTCCTTATGGACTTTTCACAAAGTCTCGAATCAGATGTGGATTGCCAACCACTAGAAGTTGATGTCATTCCTCAGTACGTATTTCCAACATCAAACATCGACCCACTGAGGTGCATGTCCTATCCACAAACGGAGTGTCGTGCAGGGGTTGGGTATTCTATATTGCTACTAAATACAGGCATTTTCGTGTTTTGCCACCCACTAATGAAGTGTCGGGCAGGGGTCGTGTATTCCTTTCGACCAGCAGTAAATGTTGAAGCTACAAATGCATCATTTGGCGATGAAAATTGTACATATAACTCAAGATAGGGTGACCCATTAGCGAGATAAGTCTGCACTATTGCCTCCAAGCTACGAGCGCCTTTGATGCCGAATGAGTCATATGTCACAGGATCAACTAAAGCACAAAATTGATACTTAATAGACAAAACTTTCATTGGCGTCGTTCTGAAGATTTTGCGCTTAATTCTTTTACGAAGTTCTGTCAAATCTATGTTCTAGTTAAAAACCAGTCTTTCTGTGTTCTCCGATAAAAAACAACACCGTTCTTGGCGTTACGGACCTCACCATCATAGTAAATAACAACACTAATACGTTCACTCATCTTCAATTTCTTTTCTTCTTAGCCTTTCTAATTTTTTTTGTTGTAAGTTATGCAACATGAGAATAAAAGTTGGTTCATTTATAGACTCATTTTTCTACGAACCACTGTAGCAAAAGAGTGTCCACGTGGGAGCTTTTTCTAGAAATTTTACTGACAGTGCATCCTGCTTGAAGCATTTTCGACACTATTTGTTCAGAAACGTCTACTCAGAATTATTTTTCTACGAACTACT
This sequence comes from Gossypium hirsutum, assembly GCF_007990345.1. Taxonomy (NCBI): domain Eukaryota; kingdom Viridiplantae; phylum Streptophyta; class Magnoliopsida; order Malvales; family Malvaceae; genus Gossypium; species Gossypium hirsutum. The sequence continues at coordinate 25,818,149 of NC_053425.1, forward strand.
GTAGCAAAAGAGCGTCCACGTGGGAGCTTTTTCTAGAAATTTTGCTGATTGTGCATCTTGCTTGAAGCGTTTTTGACACTATTTGTTCAGAAACGTCTACTCAGAATTATTTTTCTACGAACTACTGTAGCAAAAGAGCGTCCCCATGGGAGCTTTTTCTAGAAATTTTACTAACAGTGCATCCTGCTTGAAGCATTTTTCGACACTATTTGTCTAGAAATGTCTGCTCAGAATTATTCTTGCAGAAACCCTAAACCTTAAACCCTATGACAAAAAAAAATTATGTTGCTTATATGTTTTTTCTAATACCCTAAACACAAATTTATTTTAAAGAACTAAACCATAATCCCTAATTTAATGAATTAACCCTAATACATAATCTCTAATTTAGTATTTAGTATTTAAAATTAATAGTTAATTTAATGAATTAACCCTAAAACCTTAAATCCTAATTTAATTAATTTTTTTCTAAAAACCTTAAACTTAGCATAGCGCTAGTATGTATATATGCTGCAATCATATTATCTTTGAGAATTTTTTTCGTGTATGTATATTAGAAATTAATAATTAAAAAAATAAAAAATGAGCTTGTTACAAAGTAAAAGAAACTTAGCCGATTATCAAAAATAAAATGATCTAAGCTATTGATAAATGAAAAAAACCTAAACGCTAAAGTAATCAAATTACCAAGTTGTTGTTTACACGTTAAGAGTTATTTAAGGGTTTTATACTAAAATATTATAAGAAATAAAATATTAAAATAGTATGTTTAAACCATTATGTATCAATTAACCCTAAATTTAATCAATTAATCCTAAACCCTAAATCAATCCATAATTTAATCAATTAACCCTAATACCCTAAATTCTAATTTAATATTTAGTATTTAAAATTAATAGTTAATTTATGCCCCAATTTAATTAATTTTTTTCATAAAAATCTTAAACCCTAAAACCCAAAAAAACCTTTAACTTAAAAAACCATAATCCTAAACCCTAAAAACCCTAACCCTAAATCAATTAAATAATAAAACACTAACCCTAAAAAAAGGGCAAAATGCTTCCCTGGAGGAGTGCTTTGTCCATGTCAGCAAAGCATGACCTCAAGGACGCGTTTTTTGCTGATGTGGACAAAGCGCTCCCCTAAGGAAGCGTTTTGCTGACACGTACTCCGAAATCACGCTTACGTGGATGCATTTTCGTGGGAAACGACCTAATCCGGTAAATAATGCAATAAACGGCCCATTTCCGTAATTATATTATTTAAAGGGCCTTTTTGGGTAAAACGCCCTTCAATTTGGTTTAAGTCGGCTTAGATTGTTTCATAAATAATAGTTTAATTATACAATAAATAAATAAAAGATTAAATAATAAAATGGATTTTTGAGACGTATATTAAAAAACACTTTCCAGATAGAGATATTTATGGATTTGAATTGCTTTTAAATTTTTATTATTTTTAAAAATTGAATCCTATTCACTTAAATTAAAATTTATTTTATTTAAGACTTAATGTCAAATTTAATGAATAAAAGATCAATTTCGCATTTATTTCTTTTATAGTTAAATTTAGCTCCCAATCTTTAAAAAAGAATCAAATTTGATCGACCTTTTGAAAAAGAGTCTAAATGATTTTTTTAACGAAAATACTGACTAAAAGTTAAATATTTAAACACAATAACTTACATGACAGTCCACTATACTCTATGTTTCTTTTTTAAATTTTTATGAATTTTTTTATATATTTTTTATTTTTATTTTTATTTTTGTATTACTTATTGATATGACATAAGACAAATGATGTTATATTAATATAATGTTTTGATTTTTGTATTACTTGTACAAGAGGAATTTTACTATTTGGTATAGGGCATTTGGTAATTGAGAGAGATGATGGTATTTTGTTCTAGCTTTCACAAACTTAAATTGAAAAACAAAATCTATAGGGTAAACCAAAAATACCTAAAGGAATTCTCAAATTTGTAGAGATCATGGTCTTTTCTTATAGCTTCCAGAAATCAAAAACTTATATGGAATATCTAAATCACTAAAGGATACAAAAACCACTTACGCGATACAGAAATATCTAAGTTATAGATAATGTAACGAATAACAAAATATGCATGAAATTGCAAGCAACTCTCATTTTAATAATGGAGGAGGAATTTTTAATGGCTTTAAAATAAAAAAAATTAATAATAGAAAGAAGAGGAGAGTAATTACCAAAAAATAAAATAAGTTAAAACTTAGGTTGGTGTTTTTTGTTTTTTAGCAGATTCAAGCACATGAGGGAATAAGCATTCTTGAATTGATTGAGATAAATGAAATTTGGTTAGTTATCTTGGTATCACTAGAAATAATTTGTTATCTGGTCAGAGATCTAGTTATACACAAGGAATTGTACTATTTGGTATAAGGCATTTGGTAATCGAGAAACATGATGGTATTTTGTTATAGTTTTCACAAACCTATACTAAAAAACAAAATATATAACATATACTAAAAATACCTAAAGGAATTCTCAAATATGTAGAGGCCATGGTGTTTTTGATAGCTTTTAGAAACTAGAAACTTATATGGAATAACCAATCACTAAAGGATACAAAACCCCTTATGAGATACAGAAACATATAAGTTATAAACAATGTTGTAACGAATAACAAAATGTGAATGAAATTACGAGCAACTCCCATTTTGATAATAGAGGAGAAAATTTTTGTGGGGTTTAGAATTGAAAAAAATAATAATAAAAAGAAGAGGAGAGTAATTGTGTAACACCTCATGCCCAACCCAATCTCTGAGTCTGAGCTACAAGATGTCACATTTATTGTTGGAGCAACTATTGTCAATTACAATTCAAATTTAACAACTCATACATGCTATTGATTTTGTTATGAAATCATAACATGATTTACAATTATATTTGATCTTTATAAGAGCTTACGAAAAACTCTTTAGATAACCCAAGGTCGAATAAGGACTAAGATGTAAAATTTCAAAACTATCGGGTTGAAGTTGCGACACCATGGATATCACACCGTGACCTTATAAAATAGTTACTGTCGTCGTGACATCAAAAGTCTAAGGTCGCGATGTCACTCTCTGTCGATTTCAAATCACGACGTTGAAAGCCTGTTTTTATATTAACCATTAGGTACAAGTTCAATATATCCAAACATATTAACATATTTGCATACCAAAGTTATTCCAACTTTAACAATTCCAAATACACCATATGTAATATCGATTGGTTGTTGGATCTAATGCTCTAATTGTAATATATTCGTTTGTACACTTATAATTTTTTCGAACAAATTGATTAGTGAAATTATTCATGAATTACATCAATACCTTCTGTATATTGTCCTTATGTGATTTTTACATGTAAATAAAATAGAAACAAATATTAGCTCACTGCTTGTCTAATGTTGTTTAACTAATATTAAGCAGTATTAAGTGGTCGAATTGTAATACAAAAAAACAACTTATATTAATAGACGAACTTAAACATGTCCTTAGTCTAATCGGAAATGAGCAGTCGATTGAAAGACTAATATGTCATCTATCAAGTCCAATTGGGGAGATGCTTTGTCTTGGGCATTGGAGCGGATGACTTCCAAAAAATAGAGATATAGATGTCACTGATTAGACTAACAGTACATTGGATTGGATCCAAGCAGAATAGATCCTAAATTTGTTTATGAATTTATTCACTTGTGACGTTCATAGTGTGACATACCTTAATCCTGAGTGGATGATGGGCTATGTATGCATTACTTGTATATTTTGACGTAAGTAAAAGCCTAAGTTTAAATAGATAAAGAACCAAAAGCTGGTACGTTGGGTATACAACTTCTTCAGTATGTAGTATCATTCACAATAGTGGAATTCATAGCCCAAGACATGGGTAAATGATATCCTCTCATTTGCATTACATAATAAATGAAAAGTAAACGTGGCCACGGTCATTCGTCTTTGTGATGAATGACTTAATTTCTATTTTATAGTAATTAAGTTTTTATGAAGGAAGATATAATGGTTACCATGAGATAAAATATGATCATATTAGGAGAGCGGATTTATCCTAAAGAGATTAAGGATATCCTATGGGGGTAACACACTTATGACAAGGTCATTGGACAAGCACTGATCGAGTTACTTTCATAACGGTATATCATTAGGGAGAGTTTAATCACAATACTATAGTGGAATGACTTCGTGACTAAATGAGTTTATAATTAATAGGCGAAAAGCTAGAACTTAATTATAAATCATTTGAGCGCTAACCACATATGTCCAATCGGTCCCTTCTCTAGCTCGTTGAAACCAGAAATGAATTGCATGTTGAATCAAATGAATAGAAATGGTAAAGTTAGGGAAATGAGAAACACTTAAAAATGAATATGGTTTTCTCACTTAGTATGGAAATGGCCTAAGAATTAATTTATGATTTTTCAAATTATTAATTAATTATTTGAAGTTCAAAAATGGAATTAAATTAATTGGTCATTGTGAATTCGTTGAATGTAAAAAAATTAAATATATTTTCTCATAGATTCTTTTACAGTAAAATTTGTTAAATAAACTTAAATGAAAGTTAAGAGTCATGTAAGTGAAAGGTCAAGAGTTGAAAGGTCAAGAGTTATATTGTTTTTAATGGGTTTAAATTAGTAGTTTTTTGTTTAGAAAAATGAAAGGTCAAGAGTCATTGGTTTATGGTTATTATTAGATTTTAATATTTTCAATTTTTTGTTGTTTTAAATGGTAAACTATAGCCTATAAATAGTTTGTAAGCTTTTGATTTTATATGAGAGAACAATTTTATATTGAGAACATTTTTCCACAATTTTGGTATCTGAGCTATGGAGAGTGTGACTAGTAATGTGCCATTGCCTCGACTAACAAAGGTGAACTATGAGAATTGGAGCATCCAAATGAAAGCTCTTCTCGGGTCTCAAGATGGTTGGGAGGTGGTCCAAGAAGGTTTCGTAGAACCGACAACTACTGCGGGATATACGGCGGCTCAAAACAAGGCGTTGAAAGAAATGCGGTCGAAATATAAGGCGGCATTGTACATGTTATTTCGAGCCGTTGATGAGTCGGGCTTTGAGAAGATTGCAAGTGCGACAACTTCAAAAGAAGCGTGGGACATTTTAGCAAAGGTGTACAAAGGAGCCGACCGAGTTAAACAAGTCCGACTTCAAACTCTTCGTGGCGAGCTGGAAGGCATGAAGATGAAGGAATCAGAAGGTGTCTCCGACTACATCACGCGTGTTCAAACCGTGGTGAACCAACTCAACCGAAACGGAGAAGCGTTAACTGATGCACGAGTTGTGGAGAAGATTTTGAGATCGTTAACTGACAGTTTCGAAAATGTCGTATGTGCCATAGAAGAGTCAAAAGATCTAACAACGCTTACAGTCGATGAACTCGCTGGTTCTCTCGAGGCACATGAACAACGTAAGAAGAAGAAGAAAGAGGAGACACTCGAGCAAGCACTTCAAACCAAGGCATCAATCAAAGACGAAAAGGTTCTCTATTCTCAAAGCTTTCGAGGTAGAGGCCGTGGTCGTGGAGATCGAGGAAATGGTCGTGGTGGAAAAGGTCGTGGTCAAGAAGGGAATTATGAAGAGAAGGAGCATTCAAACCAACAAAATTGGCGGGGAAGAAGACGTGGTCGTGGAAGAGGCAGATGGTCGAATTATTCCAATGTCGAGTGCTACAAGTGTGGCAAATATGGTCACTATGCGAAGGATTGTAACTCTGATAAGTGTTACAATTGTGGTAAGGCGGGACACTTCGCGAAAGAATGTCGCTTCTCGAAAAAGGTGGAAGAGACAACCAACCTAACCACGGAAAATGAGGAGGCAAAAGAAGGTTTTCTCTTGATGGCACACAACGAAGTCAACACCAACAACAACATGGTGTGGTACCTTGACACGGGTGCAAGCAACCATATGTGTGGGCTCAAGCACCTATTCAAAGAGATGCAAAAGGTTGAAACGGGACATGTGTCATTTGGAGATGCGTCGAAGGTTGAGGTAAAAGGCCAAGGTACCATTTGTTATTTACAAAATGATGGGTTAATTGGGTCAATCCATGATGTGTATTACGTACCAGACCTCAAGAGCAACATTTTGAGTATGGGGCAACTCATGGAAAGAGGTTATTCGGTACTTATGAAAGATCGGGTGTTACACTTGAAAGATAAGGAAGGGTGTTTGGTCGCTCGAGTTGAAATGGAGAGAAATCGCATGTTCAGGTTGAATCTGAGAAGTGTTCGAGGAAAATGTTTGCGAGTTGATGTTGAAGACAAGGCGTTGCTATGGCATCTCCGTTTTGGCCATCTACATTATGGTGGTCTAAACGAGTTGGCAAAGAAGAATTTGGTGCATGGGCTACCAGACATGGACTATGAGGGAAAATTTTGTGAAGAATGTGTGCTCGGTAAGCATGCGAGAACTTCGTTTCAAAATAAGGCAGAATATCAGGCTAAGTAACTTCTCAAATTGATTCATACCGACATATGTGGACCAATCACCCCTGAATCTTTTAGCGGTAAAAGGTATTTCATTTCTTTTATCAATGATTTCTCACGAAAAACTTGGGTTTATTTTCTTAAAGAAAAATCCGAGGCATTGGAGGTGTTCAAAAAGTTCAAAGTGATGGTGGAAAAAACAACTGGTAGACACATCAAATCTGTACGATCTGATAGAGATGGCGAGTATACTTCGACGGCTTTCATGGAGTATTGTGAGGAGCAAGGCATAAGACGATTCCTAACCGCACCGTACTCTCCCCAACAAAATGGTGTGGCCGAGAGGAAGAATCGGACTATTCTCGACATGGTTCGATCAATGCTCAAGAGCAAGAAGATGCCGAAGGAATTTTGGGCGGAAGCCGTGCAATGTGCCATCTATGTGCAAAATCGATGTCCACATGCGAAGTTGGATGATCAAACACCACAAGAAGCTTGGAGCGGACAAAAACCATCAATTTCTCATCTTAAAGTATTCGGTAGTGAGGCCTATGCACATGTGCCGGATCAGCGAAGAACGAAGCTCGAAGACAAAAGCAAAATGTTTATTTTTATTGGGTATGATGAGAAAACAAAAGGATACAAGCTACTCGACCCGATAAGTAAGAAGATTGTGGTAAGTCGTGATGTACGATTCAATGAAGCAAGCGAGTGGGATTGGAATAACTCAACGGAGGTTATCACCAAAGATGGAGGATCATCAATCGCTACACCAACAATCATACCGACAAATCCTGAAACTACCGATGATGAAGATGAACCGCAACAACCAAAAATGTGAAGTTTGCAAGATTGACCGCAACAACACATGGATGAGGAGATTAAAGCAATTGACCGCAACAACACATGGGAGTTAACAGAATTGCCGAAAGGAAGTCAACCCATTGGTGTGAAGTGGGTGTTCAAAAGAAAGATGAATGCTCAAGGCGAGTTAGAACGGTACAAGGCGCGACTTGTTGCAAAGGGATATAAGCAAAAGGAGGGGATCGATTATGATGAGGTATTTGCTCCTGTTGTAAGAATGGAGACAATCCGGCTGCTCATTGCACAAGCGGCACAATTTAAATGGCCAATATTTCAAATGGATGTCAAGTCGGCATTCTTGAATGGTGTGCTCGAAGAAGAAGTCTACATCGAACAACCACCCGGGTACATGAAAAATGGAAAGGAGAAAAAGGTGCTGAAATTAAAGAAGGCACTTTACGGGTTGAAGCAAGCACCGTGGGCATGGAATACTCGTATCGATACATACTTCAAGGAGAATGGGTTCAAACAATGTCCTTATGAACATGCCCTCTACGTGAAGAAGAATAGAGGTAATATGTTATTTGTTGCTCTTTATGTCGATGACCTCATTTTTATGGGGAACAATGGTAAGATGATACTGGATTTTAAGAGCAAAATGACACAAGAATTCGAGATGACAGATTTGGGTTTAATGAAATTTTTCCTTGGTTTGGAGGTTCGACAAGAAAGGACAGGTATTTTTGTGTCACAGGAGGCATATGCAAAGCAAATTTTGAAGAAGTACAAGATGACACATTGCAACTCGGTATCAACACCAATGGAACCAGGTGTAAAACTCTCGAAATTCGATGGAGGAGAACGAGTCGACGCAAGTAAATACCGAAGTTTGGTGGGAAGCCTTCGCTATCTCACTTGCACAAGGCCTGACATTTCGCTAAGTGTTGGCATTGTAAGTCGGTTCATGGAGGAGCCGGTTTATTCACATTGGAAGGCGTTGAAGCGAATCCTACGGTACATTCAAGGAACGGTGTCACACGGGTTATTTTATTCAAATATGGAAGATTACAAGTTGATTGGGTATTCCGACAGTGATTGGTGCGGAGACTTAGATGATCGGAAAAGTACATCGGGATATGTGTTCTTTATGGGTAACACAGCATTTGCTTGGCTTTCAAAGAAGCAACCAATCGTGACACTATCGACATGTGAAGCTGAATATGTGGCAGCATCTTGGTGTGTGTGTCACGCTATATGGCTCAGAAATTTGTTGGGTGAGTTGAAGCAACAACAACTTGGTGCAACTGAGATACGAGTTGACAATAAATCAGCGATTGAGTTGGCAAGGAACCCAGTGAATCATGAGAGAAGCAAACACATTGACATTCGTTTTCATTTCATCCGAGATCATGTAAAGGAAGGAAGTGTGAAATTAGTGCACGTGGCAAGTCGGGACCAAGTCGCGGATATCTTTACAAAACCGCTACCGATGATACTCTTCGACAACTACAAGAAATTAATCGACATGAAGGATGGCAGAAGCATTTAAGTTTACAGGGGAGTTTTGTTAAATAAACTTAAATGAAAGTTAAGAGTCATGTAAGTGAAAGGTCAAGAGTTGAAAGGTCAAGAGTTATATTGTTTTTAATGGGTTTAAATTAGTAGTTTTTTGTTTAGAAAAATGAAAGGTCAAGAGTCATTGGTTTATGGTTATTATTAGATTTTAATATTTTCAATTTTTTGTTGTTTTAAATGGTAAACTATAGCCTATAAATAGTTTGTAAGCTTTTGATTTTATATGAGAGAACAATTTTATATTGAGAACATTTTTCCACAAAATTATCATGATTTTAGCGGAATCAAAATCAGTTGAGAAAATTATTTAATTGGAAAATTAATTAATTAATTTAAATTAATTCATGATGCTTATTTTGAGAAAATAGAAAAATATGTATAGGTTGGATTGAATTATAAATTGTTGGGTTAAAAGTCTAGGAAACACTTATAATTGGACATAAGATGAGAGAGGCCCAAAAGCCCCTCATGTTGTATACATAAGACAACAAACCATAATATATTTAACTAGGGTTTTTGCCCCTCTCTCTCCTAGTTCAACTAGGAAGTTGTTTTTCTATTAAATAGACTTATACTAATTCAATAAGGGTTTCAATTTTTCTTTTTCTCCCTATAAATAAATAACACCAGTAATGCTAAATATACAAAAAGTTACACAAAATTTTGAGATATTGTTATTCTATCTGAAAATAGTGAAAAATTATTTCTATGTATAAATTATATTTTATGAGAATAACACTTTTACTTGTTTCTATTAGAGAAAGAGTTTTACTTTTCTACTAAAAGCAAGTAAATAATTTGTGGTTCTATGTTTGATTCAAATTCGTTTGAGCAGACACTCTAAGTAGTTAGTGGTATGAGAATAATAGAGAAGGTTGTTTTGTTGAAAGTCAAGAATGACAAGGATCATTTAGCCCAAAACACAAGTGTGATTTTAAGAAAACTTTATTACTACAGATATTATAAACCGGCTCAGTTATCAAAATTTTATTTTTCCGCTACGCAAGAAAATTATTTTCAAACTAGATTTTTTTTAACAATTATTATTAGAGCCAGGTTGTGCTATGTTTATAGTATAACTAGATACAAAAATTTCTCTTCTTCATGTGATTAACTTTGATAAGATGTGACATTTTTATAATTATCAGCATGTTAGGAATATGTTTATGAATGAATGGATGTTATTATATTATTATATATGATAAAGTAATTTTACAAAAGTTGTGATTAATGGAAATTGAATGTAATTATTATTAATTTTTGAGTGAGTAGATTAGATGGTAAACTATCATCTCCTTGCAAAATTTATTTATTTAATTATTTTAGAATGAATTGTGTGAGCCAAAAACAAAATTTAAGAGTTATGCAATCAATAATTTCGGCAGAACCCAAAAAATCGAGATGAATCCAAACTAATCGAGACGATGCAAGCCCGACCTAGCCAAAATTGGCAAAAATCTAACGGTGGTCCAACAACAAAGGTTGTCGGTGGTATGGTCCGACATCCAACGATCCGGCGATTGTCGATGATGGCTCGATGATAGCCGAAAATGGTCAGACGATGGCTAGCGACGATGGTCAACAATAGCTCTGAGATGGTCAACAGTAGCTCAATGATGACGGCACGATGATGACAATAGAAAAATGACGGCGACGTGAGATGATATCACAAAGTAAGTTCATGGTGGCATAATAGAAGATACAAAGTATGATTTGGGGTGAATTCATAAATTTTTTTGTCGATGATGGCTCGACGGTAGCCGAAAATGGTCAGACGATGGCTAGCGACGATGGTCAACAATAGCTCAGAGATGGTCAACAGTAGCTCAATGATGACGGCGCGATGATGACAATAGAAAAACGACGACGACGTGAACTGATATCACAAAGTAAGTTCATGGTGGCAAAATAGAAGATACAAAGTATGATTTGGGGTGAATTCATAAATTTTTTTCTAGGATGAAATCGTGGAAACTTTGGTTGGTCAGAGTCATTTAAATTTAATGTGTTTATTTATGACATCATGATAATATTTATTTGATTGTGAATGTATGTTCATGCATATGTATAATAAGCATGCCATATAGTTTAGGAAAGAATGTCACATGTACTTGTCATGCATATATTGATCATTCATGATTGAAACCGGACATTAAAAACCTTGCATGTTTTTAAAATATTAAGTGGGAGAAAGTCCCTAAATAAGACCTACAACCTCCATCAATGGTCTCTACTAATGGCATGTCAATTTAACTACCCCACAATAGGATTTCCATGTGGATCTCACTGAGAAAATTTCTTGAAGGTAAGAAGAATTATCTTGTTATTTTATGACAGTTGGTCGACCTTATTTGTAACAGTCCATTTTTTATTGGTGTTCAAAAATAGTGGTTCCGGGACCACAAATCTAATAAATAAGTTTGTAAATATTACTATTTAATATTTACGAGTCAAATATGTTTTTAAAAAGGTTTTTGTTATAGTAATTTATGTGATATGAATGATTAATTAAGTTCAAATGGTAAGACCCTAAGGTCGAGTGATTTTAGAAAATGAGGTATCGAAACCTCGTTTCTATAAACCGAGTCGTAAATATTTTTATAATTATTTATGGAGTGTCACTAAGGTGGTATTAAAGTTTTGCTAAGAAATTTTAATGTTTCGATAGTTAATTAAGCAAAAAAGAATAAATCGTAAAAAGTGTAAAATTTGATCACTATTTGATTGGAGCGATTAAATGACTTATTGAATAAAGGAAAAAGGATTTAGATGGCAATTAGACCATTATTATAAATAATGGAAAAAGGTGGACATTAAATAGGTGAATTTTGATATTATAAAAAGGTTAAATTAGTAATTTATTTATTAAAAGAAAATTAAAACAATAAAAAGATGTCATCATATTCTTTAACTTTGGTTCCACTGAAATTTATTGAAGAAGGAAGTCATAGCTAAAGCTTAATATTCGGCCATGCTTTGGATCATGCATGTAAGTCTGTTTTAGCCCCGTTTTTAATAATTTTTATGTTTTTGAGATCGTTGCAACTAGGTCCAGCTAGCTCGTACCTTTGATTTTGAAACTGTTAAAGATTTTGAATTTTTCCATTGATGAATCTAGTGATTTTTTATGTTAAATGATGAATTTGAGATATTAATTGTTATGTAAAAGTATTTTGTTAAGTGATTTTTAATGAATTTGTCGATTAAGGACTAAATTGTTAAATTAATAAAAGTACAGGATTTGATGTGAAATTATTAAAATAGAGGCTGAAATAGAGGCTATGAATATTCGGCTAGTATGAATTTGATTAATTTGCATGTTTTAAGCTAAATGACTAAATTGACTAAAAGTAAAATGTTAAGGGCAATTGTATAAAAATGTCAAAATGATTAAATTGCATAAAATAAATTGTTTTACCATCTAAATTAATAAATTGAATGAAATTATTAATTTAGATTAAGATTGAGTGGAAAATCGAGGAGAATGGAAAACTGCCAAAAGCCACTGTACTTTGTTATTTCTGCAATTTAGCTAGGTAAGTTAGTTTGAACTATTGTCATTTAATGGTTGATTGGATTTAATGTTTAATGTATGGTTCTATTGAAAATGAATCAATATATATATGTTATTATAGAATTTATCGAGTAAAAAGACGATGGAATATATATTTATATTATTATACAATTTATCGAGTAAAAAGGCGATGGAAATTCAATGATGTAAGATGACTATCGAACCCCATTTGAACTTTAAGAATATATAGGATACAAATGACATGTCATTAGGGTTTCCATGTTTCGAGTGCTGGTCCTAAATGTCCTACCGGTGGCTGAGTTCTGGCATTTGTTGCGGATACTCAATAGCTTTTGTGAGCAGCACTTGTAGCTACGTTCCGACCGGAAACTTGTGTGAGCAGACCCAGGTTATCATGTTTTGGGTGTTGGTGTTGAATGTCCTACTGGTGGCTGAGTTTCGGCATTTGTTGCAGATACTCGACAGCTTGTATGAGCAGCACTGTGTAGCTACATTGTGACAGCCCAAAATTGACCCTAGTCGGGAAGTGGTTTCGGGACCGCTAAACCGAGTCACCGAAATGTTTGAATGTGATATTTATTGTCTAGAATATGTATATATGCATGTGTGAAAATTTCATGGTTGAATTTTGTAAATTGTAAGTGAAATTTTATTAAATAGGACTTATGTGAGAAAATTTAGAAATGTGCTAGGCTAATGTTAGGTGGCCCATTTATGCATGTTGCAAATAGTTGTACTTGCATGTCAAATACCCCTTTTATTTTAAGTGGTGGCCGGCCATGATGGTCATATATATATAATATGTATTAAATCTTAATTAAATGGCCATTATTTTATGCAAAAGAAAGGAAATAGATTAAAGAAAGAATAAAAAGAAAAGTAATGAAGAAAACTAAGTGTTCATCTTTGTTTCTTCTAAGCCGAATGTGAAGGAAGAATAGGGGAGAAACACCACTCGGTCATCCTAGGCTTAAACTAAGGTAAAAAGTTTATGTTAATTCTTGAAATTTTAGTTAATTTTTGAGTTAGTTACCAACTTCTTTATTTGACCCATGTTAAAATTTGATTTTGGGAATGAATAAAGCTTTCGGCCATAGTAGTCAATAAAGAATATGGCTGTTGTTTCATATTAATTTGGACGAATCATGGTGGATGGGCGTTTGAGCCAAACAAATGATCATATGTATGCATTAGATGCTAAGTGGGAAGAATCGGCTATCATGTTGGATGCTATTGCCGAATATGAACTTGGTTATATTTGAGTAATGTATGTGTTTTGAGTTGACGGCATGAAAAGAAGGCTTAAAATGTGTTATAAACAAATTATATGTTAAACTAAGGTTTGCTAAATTACCATTTTTCCTTGTCGAATATGTGCTTAATTAAAGAAGAGTTTGTGTTGAATGTTTAAATAATTTAGATAATTATTAATCTAAGTCTAAGCTAGGTAAATTAAATGATTGTGGCTTAATTGTTTTATGGCAAGTGGCTATTATGGTGAAATGCAAATTCGGTCATGGAATTTAATGTATTTCTTATTGAATTTTGATAAATTTTGTTATAAGAAATATTAAGGATGAAATTGAGTTGGCTATTAGTGTTTTGTGTGGAACTTTTAACTAAGTGAGGTGTTTGGCTAGGTCCTTTTGAACAAATATTTTGGTGTTGGCTATTTAAATGACATTAATTTTTGGTATTAAGTTGAATTGGAAAGTTGATAAATGTGTAAATATGACTTAGGGCTTATATAAGCATTCGGCATTAGCTAAGGAGTGAGAATTTGATAGTTGATGTATATGTAAATGGGTAGTGTTAATTGAATGTGATTTATTTGGTAATAATCGTAGTGGTTAAACTAGTGTATAAGAAAACAAGCTAAACTATGCGAGTTTTGCTTGTGTATGCGAAACTAGTATAAGTTGAATGATCGGTTATTAGGGTTTTATGATCATTTTGAGTTTGAGTTATAAGTGACTATCATGGCTTGATAAGTTCTTGCCATTTTCGGTTATAAATATGTACGAAATTTGAATCATGGCATATTTATAAATTATAATACATATTGAATTTGTTATGTGATTGCCGAATGTGAATAATAAGTAAACAATATTGGTTAAGATATTAAACAAATCTATTTGCATTTATTAAGCTCAAGAGCAAGGAAGTTGGATAGGGGAAAAGAGAAAGCAATAGAGTAGCCAATCTACAACCGTTCGAATATACCAAGGTAAGTCTTCGAGTAATGACCCTACTTGAATTATATTGAAATGATTAGTCATACTATGATAGATAGCCGAATGTGCATAGAGACTATGTTATAAAGCCAAATGAAATCATGCTCTTTGTGTGTGGCTATTGAGCCGAAATTGGAAAGGTTTAATAAATGTTTTGTGTTTGAGCCTTAGTAACGAAAATAAGATATGGATGTGTTATGATTGTTGATATATATGTGTGCATGAGCATTTGAATTTTATCCGGGCTAAGTCCCGAAGGCAATTGTGCTAGTGATTTTATCCGGGCTAAGACCCGAAGGCATTTGTGCGAGTTGATATATCCGGGCTAAGACCCGAAGGCAATTGTGCAAGTTGATATATCCGGGCTAAGACCCGAAGGCATTTGTGCGAGTTGACATATATCTGGGCTAAGACCCGCAGGCCTTTGTGCGAGTTGATATATCCGGGCTAAGACCCGCAGGCCTTTGTGCGAGTTGATATATCCGGGCTAAGACCCGCAGGCCTTTGTGTGAGTTGATATATCCGGGCTAAGACCCGAAGGCAATTGTGCAAGTTGATATATCCGGGCTAAGACCCGAAGGCATTCGTGCGAGTTGCTATGCCCGGGTTAAGACCCGAAGGCAATTGTGCTTGTGGTAATATCCGGCTAAATTTCGAAGAAACTTGGGTATGAATGTGAACGTTTTGTGCTGTAATAAATTCAATTAATACGCTCAACAAACCCAAACGATAAGGTATGTTTGCATGTGCTTCGGAAAAGTCGATTCGTTTTAAGTAGTATTCGTTCAATCGACTAACGAACTTTTGGGCTTTTATATGGGTTGATACCTTGTGTGTATATATGTTGATGAAGTATGAAGTAAGCATGATTATGAGAATGTGTATTAATAAAGTGATTCATTTAGCTATGTGAATGTTATACTTTAGTCAAAGCCGATTTCATTACTTGAAACTTACTAAGCTTTAAAATGCTTACCCCGTTGCTTTGGCTCTCTGTTTTATAGATTTTGTTCGTTAGCTATCGGATTCGGGATCATCGAAGTCGAAGTCATCCACACTATCAAAGCTCTTTTGGTACTCTTTTAGTTGAACTCTGGATATGGCATGTATAGGACTACCCCTTGTTGTTTTAAGCACTTTTTGTGATATATGTGTGTACAGCCATGCGAAAATGGCTTGTAGAAGTGGAGTATGGCATTAGACCATTTGGGTTTATGTATGTATATATGGTTTCATGATGTGACTATGGTTTGGAATGGAAGTGTTGGGCAAATGATCAGCCATTGGAATGGCTAAATATGATCATATGTGGACCTATGTATGACAAAACCCTAGTTGGTCCATGGTAACCACGAAATAGGTAAAGTTTACCTTGAAAACAGATGCTGACAGCAGCAGTGGTGTGGATTTGAAAAATCACAAAAATTTGTAGGAATGGAATTAAATAGTGAATAAATTATGTAATCGAACCTTGATGAATCTATTTTCATATGAAAGTAACGAAACAATCATATGAACAGTATATTGAGAGATATTAAAGTTCTCGTGAAACAGGGCCAGAACGGTTTCTGGATCTCCTATTTCGACTTTGATAATTTACCATAAATTAACCAGAGATAATTAGGAGTCATACCATATATGTTTAGATTCCTCTCTGAGTCTAGTTTCTATAGAAACAAACGGCATCAGTATTGGAGCCCTGTACAAGGAGATATCCAAGTCGTAATGCGCAAAGGTCAGGGTAGTGGATCCCTGTAACATGGGAGACTTTGACTAATAAACTGTACTAATTGGCCCGACCAAAAATTCTAGAAAAAAAATATGTAGATGGGCATATGAGTCTAGTTTTAGGGAAAAATCACGAAACAAATTTTCGAGTTGTGAAACTCAAGATATGATTTTTTTTAAAGTGACTATTACGCAGATTGGCAGTGTCTGGAAAATTTTTAAAAGTCTGTTAACACCTCGTGTTTGACTCCGGTGACGGTCTCGGGTTCGGGGTGTTACATACATTCTGACCGATAACTTGTCTGAGCAAACCCATTTACAACTTGTATGAGCTACGACTATATGTTTAGCGCACTTTGTATGAGCTTTCCCGTGTATCCGATGTTATTCTAAATGGTTCAACAAGCATGAAAAGGGATAAACAGGTAAGGGTTTCGATTGATTTCACTACAACAATTATGGAAAGATATGATGTATTGATGATCAAAGTATGATCATCCATGATTATGAAAAGTATGATGTAAGTGATGCTATGTTTATTTACCATATCTTACCATGTGCTGATATTGCTAAGTTATGTGTTTAACCACTAGCTTGTAGCTATGGTTAATGTTATGTTTATGTCTTATGTGTTATACAAATGAAATGGTAAGTGTTTAATATAAACCAAGACATGTATGTATGAAACTCATTGAAATGGTGATACGTGGAAAACATGGTATGTTATGAGGGTTGATAAATCCAATTGGATCATGCTCAAGTATAATGGTTATTTATGTTAAGTTCACATGAATTATGTTCAAGTATGCTAACATGTGTTGTTGTTGGTGCTTAGGCTTGTGCCAAGTTTATGATTGGATTATATCATGGTTAGTCTTAATTACATACATTGAAACAGTAAATGTTCAATTGGTAATATGCTTGTGTACATGAAAAGGTGGTATAAATTAAAGTATGTAATTTCTTATGAAATGGTTTATCATGTAGTTGATTCCGAAATAGCTATGTTAAATGCACTAATTCGTAGTCATGGTTGATGTTACGTTTATGTCTTGTAATATGAAAAGGAAACAAGTATGGAAAGGTAATGAAAATGGTAAGTTCATAGTTGAAATGAAATATGATGAAATAAAAGGGAATGATGAGTTGGAATATGTACTTGTATGTGAGAAGTTTACGTATGTTATGGATGAATATACCTAGTTCATGAACAAATATGCTAATTAACGAATTGGTGATGTTATTTAAGCTAAAGTAAGTAAATGCAATATAAAGTAAGAAAATAGAAGGGTTCAAAGTCTTATGAAATCCTACTATGCTAGGAATGATAAGTACATATGGTGTTGGTAGACTTATTCCATTGTGAGTTGATGATCATGGTTCGATAAATATTAACGCATTGGTGTAGGTTTATACTTAACCTATAATGTTCATTATTGAAATGGACTGATATGTTTAAAGTTTATACGAGATCACTAATCATTCATTGCTTATGTGGTTATCTTTCTTTTACTTTACAGATTATCGGAAGCTCGATCGGGTGGAAGCTCGATTGGATGGAAGCTCGATCGGGTAGAAGCTTGTCATAGATCTATCACACTATCCAACGATTATATCAGTAGAATTTGATGATTTGGTCATGGTTATAATGGCATGTATAGGTGAACTTATGTCTAATGTTTAGTTGATGATTTTGACATGTAATGTTGCCTTGGATTTGATGTACTTATGGAATTAATCATGTCTTGTTTGTTGTTGTTAATATGGTCCAATTTATGCATGTTTTGGAATGACCAAATTTGGTATGTGTTAATGTATCTTTAAATGGCCAAAGTGGTATGTGATAATTGATCTCAATATGGTTAAGATATGGTTTACTTTGTAAAGGTTTTGAACTAGATGTGCACGATGTAAATATGGTATATAAATGTCAATAGGTTGGTACCATTTGTAAATGGTTTGGTTTGTGTCATTTATATGGTTTTGATGCATGTGAGAAATGGTCCAAATGATAATGTTACTTTGACATGGCATGAATCTAATATGGTATGGTTGATATGTATGAATTATGATATGTTTTGACATGGAAACAAATTAGTTGAAAAATGGTAAATGTGCACATGTTTAAGTTGATTTGATGATTTATGTTTGAGGTGCCTTTTAGCATATTGGTTGTATGGATAAATGAGCTATTGAATTGGTCTTAATATGAATGTTTTGGTATGTTTTGATGCTTTGGTTAAAAGTGCAAATGGCTTGTAAGTGCATGTTTTGAAAGGTTTTAAAGGTTGTAAGTGCATATTGGTTGTAAGTGCATGTTTTGACACACAACCATGCGACATGAACATATGTCCCCTGTAGGTCTTAAAGGTTACATTTCGAGAGTTACACGATCGTGACCCCTACAATTTAAATTTTTCTAACTTTTTCCTCGATGTTTCAAATGTTTCCGATTTAGTCTCGAATAGTTTCTAAAGTGTTTCTATGACCTCGAGGGCTAGAATAAGGGATGATATGCATGTATTTGATTAGATTTTGCAATGATTATGAAATATTAAAAATGAATTATTTGAGTTACGTTTTTTATGGTAACACTTCGTAACCCTATTCTAGCAATAGATACGGGTTAGTGGTGTTACACTATTGTAGGTATTATCATGCGATATAACAAGTTTTTATTCAAAGAGGACAACTAGTCTCAACATGTTACTTGGTGAGATTGTCCCACAATGACTCATTTGTGTTACATGATGTGACAGGTGTTGAGTTGATGGTTATACACTTAAGATCTTCTAGTTAAGTAACTTCGTACAAAGCTCTACTTAAGTTAGATTGATGGCTAAACATTAAATGATTATTAGAACATGTAAATTCCTAAGGAATTAGGTTCATGTACTAATTTGATGGAAATTCATATTCTTACTGGTTGATTAAGATTACCCTACAATGACTTGATTCAATGGGTGTAGGAATTATCATTGCAACGACTTACAAATGTTTTCAAGGTTCAATGTAAGATGCATTCATCATCTTAATGCATATAGTAAGTTGCTAAATATTTTCAAAATATTTGCTTAATACAAAGATATTAATGAATGGATATTTTATTTTTAGTTCAAAGTGGAACCTACTCCCTTTTTAAATATACTCATTAAGAACAAACTGAAAAGAAATAACTATAAGGAATGGAAAAGGTACCTCATGATTGTCCTAAACTGTGAGAAACTAAAAATAGTCATTGATAATAAATGCCCTTCAGCCACTCAAGTTGAGGTTAGAAAATGTTGGGAGGAGTCTAATGAGATAACTCATTGCGATATGCTGGCAAGTGTGACTAGCACCCTTTATAAGCAACTACAGAGTTGTAAGACTACCAAAGTGATTCTAGACAAACTAGATGTAACCCCTAGACTTAGCCCAGACGTTATGGCTAAATCTTGAAGATTACATTGGCCATGACAATAGCCCAATAATACATTTTAGAAATTATCTCTTAAAAATCCTATTGTGAAAACCTAAGGTTGTGTTATTTAATTGTGTTAGAAGTCTGAATTTATGTTTAAACTAAAAATGTCAAGATTCAACTAAAACATTGTAGCGAAAATCTCATAGCTAAGTTATTGGTCATTTTGAAAATCATAAGTTTGATATTGATACTTTGGAAATCATTGATTTTGTAAACATGTTGTGGTGGGTTTTGAAAATCGAGTATTGAGTTTAAAATATTTACTTGGAGTCTAATAAATTTTATTATAAAAATAATCCATCATTTTAGTTTTTTTTCTTCAAATTATTTAAATCATAATTTAACATAGCAAATCTTTCAGAAATAACCCTAAAACATTATCCAAAGTACCCAAGTCAAAATCCAAACCAAAGTCCCCAAATTAGAGTCCATATAGCATGAACAAAAACCAAAATGTCCAATACCATTACTTACAAAGTTTTCTGAAAAATAACCAAGAGTACCTCTGTAGCCAAGCCCATCCTAGCCTTGATTATTTGAAAATCAAAGTTTGAAGGGGGTGAGCTTAAAATGCTCAGTGTTGGTAACAAATAACAATTATTTCACAAAACAATTCATCACAACATCATATTAATCAGTCCATAACGTAAATAAATTACTCAATTATAAAATCAGATTGACAGATTGTGTAGTGGCAAAATCAATACAACATTTTTCAGAATACAATACAGATATTAGAAATTGAATCCTAGCCAACTCCGCTACACTCCATAAAGAGTTCCCTAGAACTCATCCAACCAATAACACACCAAAATGTGGTTGAACCACTAGATGTTCTAGATTTACTACCAGATACGGAGTATTGTGGACAAGCCACCAAAAATGCAGATTTATTGCCAAATACTGCCTTTGTACCTTTATCCCACCCCATGTATGTGTAATGGCAACATAACAGATTTTTCAGTAGCATGTTTTACATAAGAATCAGATTATCAGAGTATGGCATGCTTAACATGTGAATCAAATCTCATATTTTTTTTACACATAATTTCATAACATCATGCTTTATCATGCAAATCAAAACATCATAGTAGGGCATAAATCAACATACAAATCCTTAGATCAAAGCTTAGTAACAAATATTATTTTCATATAAGTTGGTATATCATATTTTTATGAGTCATAAATCACATGACACAACTGATGGAAATTATATATTATCATACATCACAAAATTATTCAATAAACCAATCACATCACAGATCATAAAATTTTGGGATTTACTTGCTTATTATCCTCGCTTATCGATTTTTACCTATTTGTAACACCCCAAACCCGGCCTGAAAGTTTGGCTCGAATCTGGCGTGTCACATTGAAGTGTTTTTCGAAAACCATGTTTCCATTAAAAACCCTTCTTAATAATTAAAAACTTATACCCTTTTTAAACCTTGTTAGAAAACCTCAGCTAAATTACATTCTTAACAACTTTGAAAAAATCTTGGCAGTTCCAAAAGCTTAATTTAAAAATATTACGGATACGTAAAGTTTTGAACAACAGTAGTTACTTTGGAAAACCGTGTTCTAATACTAGCAATTATAAGAACAATAAGTAAAATTTCAAATTTGAAATCCAGAAAATTACAACGGCTTTACTACAACCCACATAAAACATTTAAAAGTAATAATCAAAACTATAAAATAAACAGTGTGTGTGGCTTCCTCTGAGTCCCTCACAGCTCCAATCCATCTAAGGCTGGAAATTCCCTTAAAGGTTAATAAACGGGGCGAGTTTACGAAAACTCAGTGTGAAATCCCCTACTATAAAAAGGAACAGTCAGTCATATAATAGAATTATAAGTCTGGCCCCAGCCTTACTTACAGTTTCAGTATCAATTGGGCCTTAGCCTACTATAACAGACAGTACCAGATAGGCCTTAGCCCATTACAGAATAAGAAACATTATCAGAACTAGAATCAAAATGAGAATTAGAATCAGAATCAAGTGACAGAATCAGAATTAGGTGACAGAATTAGAATCAGAATCAGTATCAGGTAACAGAATCAAAATCAGAATGTGAATGCAATCCCAACCCAATCCAGCCGTATACACCCCCGTACCAACCTTACACCATTTGAGGAGACTACTCGACCCACCAAACCGCTACACACCACAGAAATTACAGCGAGGCTGCCAGATATTGTGACGAAGTCACCAGATACAGATATTGTGGCTAGGCCACCAGAACAGATATATATATATGTGGCGAAGCCACCAGATTGCAGCGAGGCTGCCAGATATTGTGACAAAGTCACCAGAACAGATATATATATGTGGCGAAGCCACTAGATTGCAGCGAGGCTGCCAGAACGCTTCCTCCATCAATATAATCCATATCCCATGCAACAGATATACATGTCATGGCATACAACATACAGAATCAGAATATCATGTCCATATTTGAATCAAACAATCACAGTCAAGTCATTCATATCACCAACATATATTCACAATCAAATCCGTCAACCACACAGTCTAAGTCAGTCACTTGCCCACAAGGGCAAAACAGTCATTTAACACCCTAGGGGTAAAATGGTAATTTTACCCCACAAGGGTATCTCGGTAATTCTACCCTACAAGGGTATTTTGGTAATGCTAGCCTACAGATATGAGATTCACCTAGCCTAGTCCAATATTTACTACACAATCAAACAACTTATCCAATTGGGCCCGTAGGCCCATTGGGCCCACATGACCCCTTTCGGCCCATCGCGACCCGAAATAGCCATCCTACAGCTAGAGTAGTGAGAAATACACACCTGATTGGAGACTGGAGTTAATCCACGCTCCGAGCACTCTTAGCCGACGCCCAACCCAAACGAGCACGCCATAAAGCGAAAGGGATCAGCCAAGAAGGATACCTTTACTCTCCTCATGGTTCTCTCTATTTAAAGCCAGCTTCGCATCCACTCTTATGTTAGTTTCCTGATGTGGGATCCCTCCATCACCAGAGTTTAAATTCAACACTAACTCTTGCCGCCCCCTGTTAGCAAAATAAATGCTCTTTGCTTGCCATGGGATTCGAACCCATGCCTCCCCTTAAATGCTCCACACGCTACTTGCCACTAAGCCACAAGGCTTTTTATGTCACAATTTCTCCAACAATATTCTTAAGGCCTACCTACTACACCCAGGGTTTGATTCACCTTAAACCAAAATTTTTGCTAGAGTCCAAGTTTGAACCCAGGACTTCTCCAACACTTTTCAGCACACTTAACCACTAAAACAAGCCTTTAACTACGAAATTTTCACGCACAACAGAATATTATAAGCTGCCTTCAACTGCTCCCATGCTCAAGGCCCAAAATTTCTAGGCCCAAATTCAGGGTGTTACACTATTTCTATGAATACACTTGTATTCACATAGTATAATATTTAATTATTAATAATTAAATCATTAATATAAAATAATATCTCTTAAATCCCCACACCTTAGATTTGATGGATTAGATCTCGATTCCACTTCGAAAGAGATGAATCTAATTTCCTTGAGTCACTATGTTAAATCAAAATGCATGTTAGTATCGATTTAACGAAATAATAACATTCCCTTAATAAAATAACACTGATTCAGCACCACTTACGCAAAAAGATCGTCAACTATCCCCCATTTTTATAGTTGATGCACGTATGCCAGGATTTATGAATATTATTCAATAAGGGATGAAACTGACTAGTTAGATCCTTGTTAAAGAAAAAATAATACAATGAAAGTATAATGGTTACAATAATTCTTCATACTTATGATTAAACGGAGAGAAAGGGCTTGGTAACAAAATCCAAAAAACCCGATCAAAGAGGGGGATTAGGCCTTATAATAAAAAAATAGAAGAGTTTAGATAAAATAAAAATTTGAAAGATAATTTTAATAATGAAAAATCAGATTCAAGAGTTTACAAGAGGATTTTTGGAAAGAAGAGAATAAAATAAGAAAAATAGGAAAAATCGACGATCGCCGACGGTGGCGGCACAATGGCGATGATAGTTCAACAATGATGGCAGTGGGGAAGGGAAGAGGTGCGATAGCTGAGTATGGTGGAGGAGAGGAAGAGGTTTGAAGAAAAATGGCTTCAAAAATTTTGAAAAAAAATAGAAAAAGCTAAAAACGATGGAGGAGAAGGTGGAAAACAACAAAGGAAGAGAGGACAGAAAAAGAAGGAGTAATAAAATGAAAAAAATGAGGTTTAGGGAGAGCTAGGGCCAGTCATGGGTAGTCAATAACTCATTTTTGGTAAATTTGGGGACAAAGGGAGTGAAAAGAGGGATTTTGCACAAAAAGGAAAGTAAAAAGAGACTTTGGAAGGAAAGTTTGACTCAACAAAAGGAAGGGGAATCTCCCCCTTTTATAGAAAGAATTGGATAGAAAGGGGGAGTGTTGACCTTATAGAATGGAAAACAATTGCGGCTAGGATGAGAAAATTAAATAAAATAGAGTGTAGGGGAATTCAAACATGAGACCTCTAGCAATTAATTAACACACTAAACCACTAGGCCTTTTTCTTCCTTGATATACAAATTTGCACAATTTAATAAATAAATTCTAGGGTGTGACACTAAAGGACATGTTCGAAAGCCAAATTGCCTTGGTTCGATAGCCATTTATAAAAAGTTTGATGAATGCCCAACAAAAGCCTGGCACTCTAATCAAAGACCATCTAATTACTCTTACGGGATACTTTGTCGATGCTAAGGATAATGAGGCTGATCTGGACCAGAACACGTAAAAAGATATGTTGTTCAAAAGCTTGTCCAAGGATTTTACAAGCTTGAGAGCCACATATAACCTTGGGAATAAGAAATTGATGCTTACACAACTCATGAAGGAAATACAATCTTATGAGTTTATGTTGACTGGCATTCAACCAGCCTGAAAAGTGGAAACAAACTTAGTTGTTGATTCTTCCTCTAAAGGGAAGGGAAAGCACGCTAAAAGAAACTAGGCTAAGTCCTCTGGGTCAATTCAATTGGGAAGAAAGAGAATCAATAAGCCAAAAGACTTATTCAAGTCTAAATGTTTATTTTGTAGCAAGAAAGGGAACTTCAAAGAAAACTGCAAAGAGCGAAAAGATTACATAACCACTAAGGGAAAATGTATGGAACTTTTTATGATAGTTTTCTTAAAGGAAGATTCAGTAGATCACTAGTTCACCGATTCTGGAGCCACTAATCTTGTGTGTGTTTCTCTACAGAGGTTCGAAGAAATGAAAGATCTTAGAGAAAAGAGCATATCATTCCAGATAAAAAATGGGACAAGTGTGGCAGCTAAGGACATTTTAGGAAGATTATTTAAGAAGTTTTCTACGTATGAAGTTTCAAAAGAAACTTGATTTTTGTTTCATGTTTATTTAAAGACGACTTGATCGTGACCTTTAATAATAGTATTGTAATATTTAGAAATCATAAACTTATCTAAAATGGATAGATGTCAAATAATCTCTATTTTCTTAAATCAAGGATGTACACACTGCTTGCAACTAAAATTTCGAATTAAAGACTTAAAACTTCTGCCTCTAATGAGGCATACCTTTGGCATTTGAGACTTGTAATAGACCATTTTCAGTAAAATCATAACAGTGGTTTCGAGACAAAAATTTCAATAAGAAAATTATTATTTTAATTTTATTTTAATGTCTACGGAGTGATAGTAGGGTCATATTAAAATTTTGTTAAGAAATTTTGACGTTTGCATGCTTAATTTCGTGAAAAAGACTAAATCGTAAAAGGTGCAAAAGCAGAGTTCTAGTAGCTAAAAGAGTCTAATTGCTATGAAAATTAAATGTGAGTGGATTTAAATGGTAACTAGACCATTTTTATTGTTAGTGAACAAAGATGGACATAAATTAAGTGATTTGTAAGTTAAATAAAAGGTTAATAAAGTAAATTAATAAATAAGTTAAAGTAAAATATCATAAACAAATATATCATCTTCTTTAACTTTTATTTCCACCAAAAATTGATGAAGAAGAAAGCCATAGCTAGGGCTAGACATTCAGCCAAGTTCATCTAGTGCATGTGAGTATAATTTTGTCTCGTTTTTAATGATCTTTATGTTTTCAAGGTCATTGTAGCTAGCTTGGGGATTAATTTGCAAAATTATTAAAGACTTAGGGTTTTTCCATGAATATGCTTGTATGGTTTTTTATGTTTGATGGAAGATTATGAGTCCTTATTGTTAAATAAACAAGTTTTGTAAAGGGATTTTTGATGAAATTGTCATTTAGGGACTTATTTGTAAAAATGCTAAAAGCTTAAATTAAATTCATGAAATGGTGATTTATATGAGTTAGTAGATGTCCCTAGTGAATTTGGCTAGCATGAAATGAGGATGAAAATGCTTAGATTTTAATTACGAGTTTAAGAACTAAATTGTAAAAAGGTTAAAATGTTAGTGGTAAAATAGTAATTTTGTAAAAATATGAAATATGGACCGAATTGAATAATAGAAGTATTAAATGGATTGAATTTGCTTATTTAGATTAAGATAGACCTCGTACGGATTTAGATCAGGGAAAAGCGAAAGCCTCAGATTGATCAACTACATTTTTAAGCTTTATTTGTCGAGGTAAGTTCGTATGATTAAATAACATTTTAATTTTATATTGATCTATATGTTCATGTAGTATTTTCCATGGAATTAAATGATGGAAATCCAATAGTGTCACGATGACTATCGAGCCCCATTTGAACCTTAGGAATTCATAGGATACAAATGGCATGTCATTAGGGTTTTCATGTTTCGATTGTTGGTCTTGTATGTCCTACCGATGGCTGAGGTCCTGCATTTGTTGTGGATACTCCACATCTCGTGTGAGTAGCATCATGTAGCTTACATTCTGACCCACAACTCCTGTGAGCAACGATATAAAGGAAAAGGAAAGGTTACGACTATATGTTTAGCACACTTCGTGTGAGATTTCTTGTGTATCCGATGATTTTCTAGGTGGTTCAACGGGCATGAAAAGGAAAGGAATGGTAAGTGTTAAAATGAACTATGTCATGAACTATGAAAAGGTTTGAAATGGAAATGTTCAATGAAAGTATATCTATGTTCATGGGAAGGATGAATTCAAAAGTAGTGTGTTCATGTATACCTATCTTCCCTTATGATAATTCAAGTGAATTATGTGTTAATGCACTAACATGTGATCTTGATGGTGCTTAGGCTTGTGCCAAGCTTATGCTTAAATTATATCATGCTTAATTTTAAGGTTATGCATTGAAATGGTAAGTTATGTTCATGTTTTATGAACTTACTAAGCATTACATGTTTACATAGTTTTGTTTCCCATGTTTTATAGATAATCGAAAGCTAGATCAGGTTGGAAGCTTGTCGGAGATCTATCACACTATCCAGCGATTATATCGGTAGTTTTTTATGTTTTGGCCAAGGTTGTGTTTGAATGTTAGTTAATAAGTTTGGCATATATCTGTATTTTGGTTGCTGTAATTTTGGTACTTTTGGTACTTTTGATGCCTTGTTGGTATGTGTTAATATGGCTAAATTATGATGCATGTTTGAGTGATGAAATGGTATGTTCATGTGGAAGTTCTAATGTTCATAATTATGGTATATTTTGGAAATGGTATTGAATTATGTATGAATGATTGAGATATGGTAAGTGTACATGTTTAGGTATGTTTGAATGATTGTAATTAAGGTGCCTTGTATGGCATATTGGTTTTATGATAATGGTCTATTGAATTGGTCATTTTATGCATGTTTTGGTAAGGTATTGAAGCTTTGAGATTGTGCACAAGTGTTGTTAGGTACATGCTTGATTTGGGTGATGGAAATGGCTTGATTTTGGTCAATTTCTTGTCCACACAGCTTGAGAAACGAGTGTGTGACTCAGCCGTGTGTGACACATGGCCATGTGACATGGTCATGTGTACCCTATAGGTTTTAAGGTTTACAAGTTAGGCAGTTACACGGCCTGACACACGGGCGCGTGTGGCCATTTTGAGAGTTACACTTCCTGGAACGTGGGAGTGTGTCTTGGCCGTGTGACCTAACTTTGAAAGTTACACAGGCACGGACATGAGCTAAGACACGGATGTGTGTCCCTATTTCGAATGTTACACAACCTGAGACATAAGCGTGTGTCTCAGCCATGTAAGCCACACGGCCGTGTGACCCCTGCAGTTCAATTTTTCTAACTTTTTCTTAAATGTTCCAAATGTTTCCAATTTAGTTCCGAATTGTTTCTAATGTATTTCTAGGGCCTCGAGGTCTTGGTTAAGGGACAATATGCATGTATATGAATGGATAATGTTATGTTTATATTAATGTTTGAAATGTATGTTCTTGTTACATTTGTATGGTAATGCTCTGTAACCTTATTCTGGCGACGGATACGGGTTAGGGGTGTTACAAGACTTGGTCATATTAACCAAGAAAGAATAACTAGACTTTTGAAAGATGACACCTTAAGTTCGCTTAAGGAAGTTGATCTTTCGCAATGTTAATCTTGCTTGGAAGGTAATATGACTATGAGTTCTTTTAATGCAAAATGAACAAGGGCCTTGAAACCCTTAGAACTTGTGCACACTGACGTATGTGGCCCATAAATGTTAGTGCAAGAGGTGGTTACGAGTATTATGTAACATTTATTTTTTATTATTCCATATAAAGGTATGTGTAACTAATGCACCACAAGAGTGAAACCTTTGATAAATTCAAATAGTTTCGTGCGAAAGTAGAGAAACAACTAGGTTTGCCTATAAAGGCACTTTAGCTTGCTCGAGGTAGGGAATATTTATTAGATGAGTTCTTAGGGTATCTCATAGAGAAATGGATTCTATCCCAATTAACAACGTCAGGCACTCTACAATAGAATGGCATGGTAGAAAGAAGAAATCAAACTTTTTTAGGCATTGTTTGTTCGATGTTAAGTTATTCAAATTTGTCAATCTCTTTTTGGAGATATGTGTTACAAACGACTTATTATATTTTGAAAAATGTAACAACTAAGGTAGCATTTAAAGCTCCATATGAATTCTGGAACTATGAGAAGCCAGACTTAAATCATTTAAGGATTTGGGATGCCCAGCCCACGTATTGGATAAAGGTGCGGGGAAGTTGGATTCATGATGGAATTGTGCATGTTTGTGGGATATCCAAAAGGAACAATGGGTGTTTTGTTTTATAACTTGAAAGAGCAAACAACGATAGTGTCAACTTATGGTACTTTCCTTGAGGAAAGTTACATAAATGGCTTCACACCTCAGAGTAAACAAGCATTCAAGGAACTTTAGGGAAATACAAAAAGCCTTATGAAACCATTCCAGAACCACCTCCTAATAGAAGACCTGCAAATGGTTAACAACATAGGATGTTTCGTCACAGTGGAAGGGTCTCTTGTAGGCCTGAGTTCTTCCAATTTGGCAGAATTGTTTTAAACAGTTAGTTTACCAAATAGGAAGATAATGACCCACTCACATAAGATGACCAAATTACATATGATGAAGCGATGCGTATTGTTGATTCCAAGCTCTGGGATAACTATGAAAGCTGAGATGGACTCTATGAATTTCAACAACTTGTAAACTTACTTAAAGGGATAAAACCCATAAGGTGTAAGTGGATCGACAAAAAAGGAAAATACAGATGGAAAAGTGGAAGCTTACAAGGCTAGACTTGTAGGTTAGTAAGTTCGCTAAATTAAATGATAAATCTTACCAAATTAAACATAACAGATCAAATTATAATACTAAATAATGAAGTTCCTTTCAATCAAGCTCACAATAGGTGAGTATTATATAGTTCATTAATTCACACCATATTCTCAGTCGTTGTATTAATAAGACCTCATTTCAAGTAATCATAGGGTATCACTCATTCGAGTTAATTTCAGAGTTTTGACCGGCTCACGATGTTGCTCACACAAGCTGCAGAGAATCTGCAACACATGTAGATCTTAAGCCATCACTACAATCTGTATCGCTGGTACATAGTACCTGCTAAATAATCACTGGCTCACGATGCTGCTCACACAAGTTGTAGAGAATCCGCAACACATGCAAGATCTCAGCCATCGCTACGGTCTATATCACCGACTCAATGCCTTGTAGTTAATATCCATATTCATTTATCATGTTTTCTCCAATTAGTCCATAGTTAAGTATAACATTGGATATAACCATAATAAACATGGAATTAATAGTTATAATATAGAAATAACGGTACGAAACTTACCGAACGGATTTGCAGCAACAGTCAAAGTACAAGGACTACACAACTACTTTGTCCTTTCCTCGGTTGTCAACACGTTCTTGATCTAAAATAATAGTTTCATTCAGTTAACTAAATCAACAACAAGATTAAATCATTTTATTCAATTAAGTCCTTCTTGACATTTTACAAAATTACCCTCAATATTTTACTTTTATTCAATTTAGTCCCTAAGCCACCTACATGCAAATTAACCATTTTTCTTTTAAATACAAGCTTAGCCAAATTGTATTGGGTCTCTCCATAGCCTATAATTTCAGGTATTTCATAACAAATCCTTGTATTTTTACCACTTTCACATTTATGTCCTTAAACATTAAAATTACCAAAAATTACTTTACAAAATAATCCTATTTGACAACCAAGGTTAATAATCTAACATAAAACTTCAAGAACAACTCAAACTCATCAATGGAATAATTCAAAACATTTGAAAGTTTTACAAATTAGTCCCATGTTAGCTATATTAAGCTAATAAGAGCTTGAAAACATAAAAATTACTAAAAATGGACAAGGTTTACTCACCCAATCGAAGAACACGAGCTTGGTCGAAGCTTTCAAGCCCTAAAAATGGCCATTTGATTCTCACCACAAGAAAAAGAAAGGAAAAAGATGATATCAACCTTTAATTTTAACATACCATTTAATTATTTTTAATTTTAACCTTTAAATGATAACTTATAAAATCATTAAAACATGTCCATCAATGTCCATAACATAAGAATGTTTCAAATTTTAAACTAAACAAGTTTTATTTCAATTTAACCCTAAACTGATTAGGACTAAATGAGCAAATAGCCCAAAAGTTAGTGGATTAATCATATCCACTATTTGGACTTTTTGACCATTGTCTAATCACCATTTTGGTCCCTTTACTAATTTAAATCTATAGCGATTAACTTTTACCTCTTTTACAATTTAATCCTTTTATCTTAATTAAGCAACCAAATGTCAAAATTACTGAGCCAAACTTCAATTCACCTATAATACGACTTTTTAAATATTTAATAAAAATATTTATAGCCTTAAATTACGATAACGAGATCGGAATACTTGATTTTCAAAAATCACTTGACTTTTGGACTGAATCACTTATACTAACCATTAATTCGATTAACTAGAATTCATCAAATCAAAATTCAATATAAAATTTATTATTGACTCGTATAATTTAAATACAAAATATAAGAAATTTACTCATCGGATTTGTGGTCCTAGAACCACTGTTTCTGACACCACTAAAAAATAGGCTGTTATAATAAGTGTTAAGCAGGGCTACACTGCTAACTTCACTATGAAAAGTTGTAACACCTTATACTCGACCCAACCCAACTGTTAGGTCTAAATTACAATGTGTTGCATTCATTGTTGGAGCAACTACGACAAATTTAAATATTATTTCATATCATTAGGCATGCAAAACGAGTATTATGAGCAAATAATATGATAATGAATCATTCCCAGATCTTATACGGGCTTACAAAAGGTCTAAAGCTAACCTGAGATTGAATTAGGATCTAATTGTAAAGTATTCAAATTTTAGGATTTACATCGCGACTTTGAGGGTTTCTCATCACGATATGACATACTAACATGGCCTCATTGCGGCGATGCAGTTCCTCATTGCAATGATGCACATTCTACATCACAACGTCACATACTATTTCTAAATTTTTGTAACAACCTATGCCTGGTCTGGTCGTTAGACCTATAAGATGCTACATGTAGCACTCCTTACTCGTGTCCAACATCGGGACAGGATACGAGGCATTACCGGACTTAAACATACACATACATGTAAAACCGGGCCATAAAATTTTAACCAATTAAAAAAATTCAAACACATGCATATCATCTCTTATACGGGCCAACAAGGCCCAAAACATACATCAGGGGTGGTTTGGGACTAAACTGAGAACTTTGAAAAATTTTAGAACACTTAGGGAATTTTCCATGTTTAGAAAGTCACACGCCTGTATGGATTAGGCCGTGTGGCTTGGGACACACTTGTGTCCTCTGCCCATGAAACTCTCTGTTTATGACGTCAGCAATGAAATGGGGTCACACGGCCAAGTCACACGCCTGTGTGCTAAGGCCATGTTCCCTGCACGGCTGAGACACACAGTCGTGTCTCTGCCTGTGTGGCCAACACTTAGGCTACTTTCCAAGCCTTGTTCAACCATAAACCCTCACATTTATACAACATCAAGGACAAATAACATGGCCTCCATTTAACGATTAAACATATGCATTTAGGCCACAAACATAATATTTGCATGTCATGATTCATGTATTTTACACACTCATTTGGCCTTGTCTATTATGATATCACTTATACTTTTATATCATGGTTACCATCACACCAAAAGATTTCAACTTAATCATCAATCATTCATATTCAAGGCTAACTTATAACTTTATAACATACTAACATATTTCACACGCATAGAATAATATGCCTGTCTAAGACATTGCACACCACATCAAGTTACATACTCATATCACATGAAACTTTTAAGCTTGCGCATGCACATAGAATAGGGTTACAACCCAATAATCAATATAAGCCACATCTCATGGCTATATACAATTGAATCATTATAAGCCAATACATTTGGCCAAATCATGAAACACATATATCAAAATGCTAAGTCTCTACACATGCCACTCACTTGAAAACACTTAAGGATTATTAACACCCCAAATTGATACTTTGATAATGTGGTACTGCCTCCGACGATCTCCAACCCCAAGCTAACCTGACAACACTAAAGACATGGAAAGGAGGGAGTAAGCTTTATAGCTTAGCAAGTCCATATGAAAATAATAAGCAATATGTCAACATTCTTTTCAATGTAATACAATCATAATTACATATTTACTTATATTCTGGTCAAGCTGTTCTCTCGAGTCATAGTTACTAAATTATTTATATCTAGAGCTACGGAACTCCAAATTAAGATCCACTAATTTTCCCTGAAACTAGACTCACATATCTTCTTACAATAAACTTTTTAGAAATTTTGGTCTAGCCAATAAGTGCAGTTTATTCTTTAAAGTTACCCATGTTCCGCTGTTTGACAGCTTTGACCTTTCTTTACTAAAAATTAATTATCTCATAGTACAGGATTTGGATAATGTTAGCATCTATTTCTCTTGAAATTATACTCATTAAGTATTTATCCATCTGAATTTAATTCATAATTATTCTTGTAAAACTTTTAGTGATTTTCCAAAGTTAAGACAGGGGAGCCCAAATCAGTCTGACCCTGTCTCACAAAAATTCAAATATCTCATAATATGAAATTCTTTTGCTTGCATCATTTCCTCTATGTGAAACTAGACTCAATAAGCTTCAATTTAATATCTTCTTCAGTTCTAATTCGATTTTCACAATTTTTGGTGGATTTTCAAAGTCGGACTAATGCTGCTGTCCAAAACTATTTTAGTGCAATATAATGATAACTATCATAAGTTCATTTTCAACTAATCATGAACTCACCATTTCATGGATTCCATGTTCAATTACACAATGTAAGTTAGCATT
Source organism: Gossypium hirsutum (assembly GCF_007990345.1). Classification (NCBI taxonomy): domain Eukaryota; kingdom Viridiplantae; phylum Streptophyta; class Magnoliopsida; order Malvales; family Malvaceae; genus Gossypium; species Gossypium hirsutum. Next base: position 25,851,804 of record NC_053425.1, read on the forward strand.
ATAGTGCAACAAAATTCACAATTATTGTAATAGCTCGATTTAGACCCTATTTGGAACGGTGGTTTTGGGACCACGAATCCGAGTCAGAAAAATATTTTAAAATTATTATCTGTGTTTATTATGTATGAATTTATATTCGTGAAATTTTCGTACTTTAATTTTATCGTTTGAATGCTCGATTTAATAAAAGGGCTTAATCGCGTAAAATGAAAATTTGATGGTTTAATGTGTAAGGGCTGAATTGTGATTGTCTTTGTAATTTTAAGTGTTTAAGATGCAATTTTCCCATGATAACATGAAATGGACGGAAGTAACCTTATAATATAATGGTTTTATATTTTAAGTTAAAGGTTAAAAATGTAAAATGGTTAATAATGTTATATACCATAAAACATAAAATAATTAAAAGCCATTGTTCATATTCTTTGCATGCCCAAATATAAAAGAAAATAAAAATAAATAAGGGTTCCTTAGGTTCGACCATTGTTGGAGCTTAATTAAGGTACGTAATTAACTCGGTTTTTGATCATTGTTACGTTTTTGAGATTGTTGTAGTGTAATGTACAAAGCTCATGCTTGAATTTCTGATTTTGATGAATATTTTGAGTTATTCCATTGATGAATATTTGAGTTTTGTGATGTTAGTTGATGAAATATGAAATATATGTTTTGGATTAACATGTTTTGTATTGGAATTTTTGATGATTTTGAGTAATTAGGGCTTAATTGTAAAAATAATAAATTGAGGGACTAAAATGTGAAATAAATGGAATATATGGACTTGTATGAAGAAGATTAATATTCAGCCTAAGCATGATATATTTAAATTTTGCATATTTTGTGTTTTGTGCAATAGGGACTAAATTATAAAAAGTGTAAAATGCCAGGGGTAAAATAGTAATTTACCCATTTATGTGTTTATGGACTAAATTGAGTAAAAATATGTTTGAATGAGTTTAATTTGAATATGTTTAGATCAAGAACCAAAGAAATTGGATTTAGATAGGGGAAAACTAAAGTTGTCGACTAGCCGTCCTGTTCCGATTTTCATCATCCGAGGTAAGTTTATAAGCAAATAAATGTTGCTTATTTTAAATAAATAGGAGCTTATTATGTTAAAATGAATTATGTGAAGTGTATATGTTGTTATCCGAATGTGAATATGATATGGAATTATGTTTACAAATTCATTCCGACCGAGTTACGACATTCAAAAGCGCCGTGCGAACCTTAGGAATAGCTAGGATACATATGTCATGACATAGGATTTCTATATGTGTTCTCGTGTAAGACCATGTCTGGGACGTTGGCATCGATATATGTGGTTACGTATAAGACCATGCCTGGGACATCGGCTTCATATTTGATTCATGTAAGACCCTGTCTGGGACAGTGGCATCGATATGAGATAGCATGTAAGACCACATCTAGGACGTTGGCATTGTATGATATATGTGATTATTCGAGTATCCTATTCAATTCCAAATGGTTCAACGGACAATGATAAGTTGTGAAAGAGGGTGTAAAACGAGCTAAAACGATCATGTATGAGTTAATTGGTAACTTATTTGAAAATAAGGTAAGTTGGCCATTTGATATGTGATGCAAATTATATAAGTTACTAATGTGAACATATGTGCATTTGTGAAGTATATTCGACCATATGCCATGTATATGCATGTGATGTTATATTTTGATTTATGAGTATATGTATATGAGTATAAATGTACTTGGATTTATATTGATATTTTGACTTTGAAATTGAATGATACTTTGTTAATATATATGTGTATATTCGGCCTTAATAAAGTTTATATGTGAAAGTATAAATTATACATGAAATTGTAAGCTTAAGTTTAAATGTGATTATGATAGTATAATGTGGTTTGGTTTAAATGAGTTGATTATGTTATTGAGTTGATAATTTGCTTATAACTTACTAAGCTATGATAGCTTACTCTGTGTGTTTATGTCTGTCTCTGTTTTATAGATTCTGGAATCCAGTTATAGGCTCGGGGTTTGTCAACAGAGTCTATCACACTATCGTCTGTTTATCGATATTTTTAAAAGATAAATTTTGAACCTATGGCATGTATAGGCTATACTACTTTTTGAATATGTTTAAAGTGTTGTGTATATACTATGCCATGCGAAAATGGCTAATTTGATATATAATAATTTTGTTATCTTGATCATGGTTCTTGAGTGTGTTAAGTTTGGTTTGTATGCTATGCTCAAATGATGATTTCATTTGGTTTGGATGAATCAACTATGGTATAAATATATAAGTAGAAATTATACTTGATATGTTACCTATTGCTTTGTTTGGATTTACTATGAATTAAGGTAACTAGGTGATTTTGTTGTGGTTTGTGATAATTATAAGTTCAATATGTTTGCTTTAAGTGAAGGAATTGTTATAAATCATGTAAGTAAGTTAATTATGATTCGACATTTATATATGTACAAGTATATATGTATATTGATTCATTTCCATGAAAGGTTATACGCATATGAAGTGATAGATTAAAATGATGAAACCTTGAACAAAGCATAAGTGATTAGCATGTTTATATTCGGCTAATGCATTGAAGTAAATGACCAAATGAATAGTGATTTGTGTATTGGTAAAACAAGAAGATTATATGAGTTTTATGATATGATGTATAACATGTAAAATTGGCATATCTTAATTTGGCATTAATATTTATGGAATGTCTATTATTAATTAAGTGAATTAGGTCATATTGAAATTATATGAAAAATTTGATTATGGTGTTAATAACCGAGTAGATGAGGTCTGAATGGTTGGCATTATGCTCATGAATTAGTGAAATATGAATTTGATGTATGTTAGTTAACTTAAATTTATTTTTGACTTGATATGTATTTATGAAATAAAATACATTTGATTCATAATTGTGTATTTGAATACCATAGTTTTAGATGATCATATGTTTTGAATATTGGTAATTATGGAGCATGTACAAATTGCTGTTATTATATGCACGTGCAGAAGTTACAAAATAATTTTGATATTCAATTAATAAAATAGTTGGTTTGGTATATGCTCGGTGTATGATATGTATTCATGATTTGAATTTGAAATTTTAAATAAGTTAAGAGTATTTATATGATTGATTCACGAAGTATAAATTGTATTAAATGTCTGTTTTGAACTGTGTTTTGATAGATAATTCCTCGTAATCCTAATCCGGGGCTGGATATGGGTTAGGGGTGGTACAATCATAATTCATACATCTTAACTCACCGAGGTCTCGACATTTCAAAGTCTCAATAACCGTAACCTTAGTGTACATGCTTGTACCCTTGCAACATTTTTCACATATTCATTCTTGTCTTTGACATACGCTTTTGGGACTATCATCACCTCATCCATTATATTACCCGTTGAACACTTAGAATACTATTAGATACACAGAAAACTTGCACATAAGTGCCACATATACATACATAGCCAAAGCTACCTCATAACATGTAACGCTAGCTATGGAGCTACTCACAGGCCTGCTCATAAAAGCAATCGGTCGAGGTGTAACTACACGAGCTGCTCACACAAGCTGTCAGGTATCCGACCCACTTAAGGATTACCTAGCCACCATTAGGACACACAAGACCATTTCCCAGAACCCAATTACATGTATCACATCCATTATGAACTCAGGCCAACTCAATGAGCTCGAATGCCACATACATATCACGAACCCAGGCCAGCTCAATGAGTTTAGGTTTCTTAATTCATAGTGAAATGTCACTTGTATCCTAAACTACTCTTAAGGTTCAAACGAGATTCTTTATCATATACACATAGCATCTCCATCATACTTTCTCATAACATCGTGGATAACGACCAATATCATTCATACTTACAAAGTTATCATTAGGCATAGCATACATAATATTGATAAAACATTTATCACATAATGTCAACACATCAAAATATAATACATTGTCACATTATTTACACATGTACTTACAATTTATGTAATATCAAGCATTAACATTCAAGTATAACATTGCATTATGATTATCACACGAACTTACCTCGATACCAAAAATGGCGAAAAAGGACCTAACCGTCAATTTCTCATTTTTCCCCCGTCTGAACCTCATTTTTTTTGATCTATAATATCACATTTAGTCTATTTATTAGTCACATTAGTCAATGTGATCCAAAAATATACTATGGAAAAATTACATTTTTACCCCTCAAATTTGTTATATTTACACTTTTTCTCCTAGGCTCGTAAAATGATTTCCATTTGATTTCTTTGTACTTTAAGCCTAGACAAACAAATGTCATAACTACATCAGCCCTCAATTTCCACCAATTCACACTTTTATGACAAAATTTATAACTTTTACAATTTAGTCCTTTTATGCATTTTTACCGAAAATCACTTAGTAAAAGTTGTTTCTCTAACCATAAACTTGCATAAACTACCATTAAACATCAAAATACACACATATTTATCATGGGTCAAAACCCTAGACTTCAACCATATCTAAAAATATTGGTAGAAATAGATAGATCGAGTGATAACGACTTCAAAAACGTAAAAATCATTAAAAATGGGGCTAGAACGGACTTACTATGGAGCTTGAAAAGTTTGGAAAACCCTAACTATGGTCTCCCCTTGAAAAATTTGGCCATGGCATGAAAAATGAAGAAGATGACATCTTTTTCTTAATGTTATTTTGGCTTTATTAGCCAAATTACTAAAATACCCTTAATGAAAAACAATTTAAAACATACCTAAGCATGTCCATTTTTGTCCACAACTCAACTAATGGTCTAATTACCACATAAGGACTCCCAATTTAAAATTTCATAGCAATTAGACACCTCTAGCTTCTAGAACTCAAGTTTTGCACTTTTTACGATTTAGTCCTTTTGACTAAATTGATTGCCCAAACGTCAAAATTTTCAAATGAATTTTTCACAAAATCATTACGTATAATTTTAGACCATAAAAATATAATAAAAACAAATTTTACTGTGTCAGATTTGTGGCCCCGAAACCACTGTTCCGACTAGTCCCTAACTCGGGATATTACATCTCCCCCCTTTAGGGATTTTCGTCCCTAAAAATCTTACCAGAAGAGTGGTTCGATTTTCACGTAAACTCCATTATCTCATAATCATTGCTAATGAAATTTTACTTAGGCTATGCTTGATACTTAGCTCTTTAATTTCTTATACTAAAGTCATGAGTAATTCTTCTCCATATGACACATCAACTGAATCTTGATCTCTATTGGAGAATTCATGTACTCAAAGGTCTGATCCATACCGTTATAGCACATACATACGTAACATACTTGAATCCTTCCGGATTTAAATGGCGTAGCTAGCCCAATTAACATGGCCTTATACTCTTTACAATTTTATACAGTCGGACAATTTGCTAATTCAACCTCTAGCCTTCATTAAAATTCAAAACATCATTTAGCTTCTCAATAATTCATGATATAAATCCTAGATCTCAATCTGATTAGCAAATACTAGCATTTTAATAAAAATGACAATCTCAGAGATACATAATTTCAGTAATCTGATAAGCAAGAATTCATTACATACCGACATGATTTGCAGATTTCATCAAATACTTAATACAAGCCACACAATATTTTTCTTTTTCAGAGACAAAGATAATCCAGATATGAAATCCATAGTAATTCTTTCTCATTTCCATTCTAGTGTCAACACTGCCGAAAATAGTTCTGATAATACTTGATATTCAACTTTAGCTCTATTAACATATCAAATATTCACTTACAAGAATTAGAAATGTCAAGTTTCAAACTCGATCACTAATACACTATTCCTATAAATTTTCTTGCAAATTTTTCTGTATAAGCTCTTGGTTTTCTATCCAAACACTTCTAACTGCATTATGCACTTCTCAGAGATAATACAATAATTATCTTATCATCTTTTAACGAATCTAGTCATCTATACTATCACCAAATTAGATTTGTCTATAACCTCGGATACGTTAAGCTATCACACTACCTTTCAGTCTTATAACACATCATAAACCATTCAACAACATATCGCTGAAAATCAAGAAGTCTCTGCCCAATGCAGACTAAACTAGTTCAAAAGCTTCGGTTAACAATGTTCTCGTCTATTCAAAGCTTTACTAACATGTAATAGACCATTCAACTTTCACAAGACAAAAATTTTATCATTCAAAGTAGCTTTAAATCATATCAAAGTCTTCTAAGTTAAGTACATTTTTCATTCAGACCATCTGTATTCTACTCGAAAAGAATTAAAATCTTATTCTCAGACTTGAGAAAAAAGATTTGGACATACATGTCTCATTAAATCTTCCTAACAATAACCCATACCGATTGAACAACCAAGTCGGTCTTAATCATAAATAAATTATATTTCAAGAAATCTTCTCTTCCAGTCGATAGAACGATTCAACATACAACCATATAAAATTCACTTGTCATGCTAATCAAAGACCATTTCAATTGCACTAGCCCTAGGTAGTATAAATATTTCCAATCGAAGGAATTAAATTTGATTAACTTACTTGAGAAAAGAAATCCCCCATACAAATTGAAACTAGAAATTTCACCACTTATACCTATGCTGATATCAATTCTTTACACAAAAATTAAAGAAACCCAGATATTAAGATCATCACGTTACCATGATCAAATCAGAAGCATTGTCATACTTGATATAAACATCACAAGTTGAAGGACATACTTTAGATGCGACCTATAATCGATAAATTACGGAATACAGATGATAAGGGAAAGCAAGTAAAGAAATCCAAGATACAAAAATCTGAGATAGGATGCCATGTCGAAAGACCAAGAATAAAACTTTTAAGAAATATGGATGATTTCGATAATTCCTTAGAGAAAGAAGTCTAGAAGAAAACACCATTTAACCCACTAGAATTAAAATGCAACAAAGAAGATATATTTTCCATAAATATATGTCAGACAGAGCATCAATTTGAAGGAATAGAATCATAGCATCATGTGCATCTTCTCATAAAATCCCAACAGACAGAATATAACAGAATACTAGAGAGAAATAGAAGATTATAAACCAATCAGGTTATCAATGCTTTCGTCTAACATCAAGATTAGAAAACATCCTCGTACAATAACAATTTATCATAAGATAGACAGTCACAATAACACTTCCGAGAACAAATGAATCCTTAGGGTACCTCAAGAGAGACAGTCATAATCTATTCATTGTGATTACCACATTCTTTCATTATCGTGTCTGAATAAGTCGATTTACCAAAGTTAATTTCTTCTCTCACTGTGATACTTCGTAAACCGAATAATCTTTAAATTAATCTGATACTTTTCTAGTTTTGTCTTTACTTATCAACTTATTCTTCAACTCTAACCATATTTATAATCATTCTACAACTGAACTCTTTGGTTTCACACTTGTAAGCTTATTCCACAGATCTCATAAAATCCTTTATAAACACCACTCTGGTAAGGGGGTAGGGTCGTAAGGTCCCTAACTCGTCTCTCATACACATATACTTACAATACAATTTTCATCATTATAGTCATTTTATCACCATCATATCATTCACTTCAGGCAAGCTAACAATCATGTTCGTTTTATGCAAACTTTTCGATTACCCTTTTTAAACAAGTGTATTTATACATGCATTCTATGGATTCTGAATAACTTTACTAATCATTTTCATTTACTCAAACAAGTCATGTATATAACATCATACGAGGGCCAAACAAACATGAATAAGCATATTACAATCGAAACTTTCATCTCACATTATTATTTACATGTCATTACAATCATATAACTCAATCCAATCAATTTAGCACATTTACTTAAGCTATACGAGCTTGCCAATCATAATTATCCAAACCAGTATAAATGAGCATTCGTTTCATCAGTATCTTTGGTGAGTTACCTAAATACATGCACTCACTCGAGCAAATCAGTCATATACATCATAGAACTATCAATTAAACATGGATAAGCTTATTACATCGTATTCCCTTATCTCATTTAAAGATATCATTGAAATTCATCAATATTCAATGTCCAATTGGGACAATGACATTTCCATCCGTAACATGATATTATGAGCCTTTATTCATACCTTTATGAATTTCTACTTATCACATTCACTTAATGGAATAAACCAAGTGCACAACATCATATGAACATCAAACAAGCACGGGTTATCATCGCAACATGAACTTTCATCTCACGTATCATCACATACATATCATGAACTTTTATTCATACTTTTCTGAGCTTAGACTCGTCATTACTGTAATTTACTCAAATACCTTAGCATCACATTGAACATGGTCGGTGTAGCTCGGTTGGAGAGTATCTCTATCTGAGCGAGATAAATCTCATCCGCGTCGGGAGACATCACACTATCAAAGTTTATATGTGGCATGTATAGTTAGACTCTCACACATGCTAGGTTAGTCCGAGAACCGACTAAACTATAGCTCTGATACCACTAAATGTAACACCCCTTACCCGTGTCCAACACTGGGATGGGATACGAGGCATTACTAGACTTAAACAAACACATACATGTAAAACCGGGCCATAAAATTTCAACCAATTCAAAAATATTCAAACACATGCATATCGTCCCTTATACAGGCCTACGAGGCCTAAAATATACATCAGGGGTGGTTCGGGACTAAACCGAGAACTTCTGGAAATTTTACAACCCTTAGGGAATTTTCCATGTTTAGAGAGTCACACGCCCGTTTGGATTAGGCCGTGTGGTCACACACGACCGTGTGGCTTGGGACACTCCCGTGTCCTCTGCTCTTGTCACTTGTATCCTAAACTATTCCTAAGGTTCAAACGGGATTCTTTCTCATATACACATAGCATCTCCATCGTACTTGCTCGTAACATTATGGATAACAACCAATATCATTCATACTTACAAAGTTATCATTAGGCATAGCATACATAATATTGATAAAACATTTATCACATAATGTCAACACATCAAAATATAATACATTGTCACATTATTTACACATGTACTTACAATTTATGTAATATCAAGCATTAACATTCAAGTATAATGTTGCATTATTATTATTATCACACAAACTTACCTCGATACCAAAAAATGGCGAAAAGGGACCTAACCGTTAATTTCTTATTTTTCACCGTTCTAGGTCCGAACCTCATTTTCTTTGATCTATAATATCACATTTAGTCTATTTATTTGTAACATCTCAAAATAGGGCCTAGTCAGAATAATGGTTTTAGGACCACAAATTCGACATCAAAAATATTTATTTTATGATTATTATGAGGCCTAGAATATGAGTATATGCATGTGTTAAAGTTTTATGAAGAAATTCTAAGTATAAAGTCCAATTGAAAATTAGGAACTAAATTAAATAAATTGCAAAACTTGGATTCTAGAAGCAATTTGTATGAAATTGCTTTAGATTATGAATTAGAAGGTCTTGAAGATCAATTTTCCCAAATTCTAAATTTTTTGACAAAAATGGGCTTGCATGGATGAAATTTTAAAGAAAGGGCATAAGGGCATTCTAATGAAATAAAAAGGGAAAAATTGAGCAAAAATATGCTCATCTTCTTCCCATAGCTGCCGAAATTTGGAGGACACCATAGCTAAGGTTTCTTCAATTTTCAAGCTCAATAGTAAGTGCTTTCAAGCCCCGTTTTTCATGTTCTTGGTATTTTTGAAATCTCGATAGCTTGCTCTCTCCATTTTTACCCATATTTCATGCTAGGGTTCATGTTCAAAAATTTACCCATGCATGAGTTATTGGTATTTTGATGGATTATAGAGGACTATGAAAGATAAATGTGTCTTAAGCATATTTTCCAAGTTGGTTTCATGACAAACCCTTATAGGGACTATTTTGCAAAAGATGTAAATGTGTGGTAGAAATGAGGAAAATAATGAAAAATGTAGGTTGCCATAAGAGAGAAAAATGTTCGGTTAGGCTTGGGTAAGATAGAAATTGCATGTGTTTCATTATACGAGCCTAGAGACTAAATCGTAAAAAGGTCAAAGGTTAGGGGCAAAACGATCATTTGGACTGGGGGTAGATATTAAACTTGAAATGTATAATGTGGGGTATTAATGAGCTAATTTTGTTGTTATAGACCCCGAGTGTGACAGCCCAAAATTGACCCTAGTCGGGAAGTGGTTTCGGGACCACAAAACTGAGTCATAAAAATAATTGATTTCCATATTCTATGCTTATTATGTATGTACATGAGTATGTGGAAGTTTCATTCTCCAATTTTGCCAATTGCATGAGAAATTATTAAATAGGGATTGATATGAGACATGGTGAAAATATGATAGGCTAATTTAAAATGGTCTATTAATGCATGTTGTGAAAATGATGGGTTTGCATGTCAAATTACCCAAAATTTGAGCTAGTGGTTGGCCATGCTATGGGTGGAAACATGTTGGGAACATGTTGGCCTAGTGAGGTATGTAGGAAAAAAATAAAATAAGGGGCATGGGCATAAAATAATGAAAAGGAGTATGATGAATACAAAAAAAAAATGTGTGTAGTTGTTTCCCCCCCATTGCCGTGAGCTAAAGAAAAGAAAGGAGAAAATTTTTGTTCATCCTTTCTCATCTTCATTTAGCCGAAACTAGAAAGAAAAAAACAAAGAAAAAAAATGCTCATCCTTTGGTTCATCCTTGGCCAAAAATTTTAAGGAGGAAGGAAGAAGAAAGGTTGAAGAGGTTCGGCCATGCATGTAGCTAGGCTAAGGTATGTTTGATGATGTTCCATGAGATGCATGCATGTTTTAGTTGTTAGCTTGAGTTCTACCTAGCCCATGGTCTAAATCTTGCTATGTGATGGAAATGACACTCGGCCATGGATGCATCATTCTTGGTTGATGTTTGATGTTGTGGTGATGAGGCATGAGGATGAGTTAAGATTCGGCCTAGGTGGAGTTTGTGTTAATGCCATTGCATGCTAAATATGAAGCTTGTTAATGATGCATGTGATGGTGGCTTGATGATTCTTGAACCTCCTTTTTAGCATTTTTGAGTGAGCACATATGTGCATTGGTTGCTAAATGGAGAAGAATCGGCTAGCAAGTTGTGTGCTAAGGCCGAATATAACTTTTGCATGTTAATGAGCAATGCATGTGTTAAATTGATGGAAAGGGAGAGGATGCTTTACTAGTGTGTATATGTGTGTATTAGCCAAGTTTTGAACTTGAAACAAAAGGGTGTTTAGTCAATACAAGTGACCATACTTGTAGAATGTATTAAGTGTTGAAATCGGCCCCAAAATAGACATGCATATTCGGCCAAGGGGGAAAAATTAGCTAAAATGTTGAGTTTGATTCATGATTCCGTACATATGTGACTTTAATGTCTAATGTATAAATATGGGCTAAGTGCCTTGTGTTCCTCTTTTCGATGCTCAAATGATTAAATCAATTTATTTGTTTAATTAAGCTCAAGAGCAAAGGGGAACTAAATCCGATAAAGGGAAGGAAAAAGTGGTCGAATAGCTATCGGAATCGTTCGACAACACCCGAGGTAAGTTCTTGAGTAAGAGAGCTTAAATTATGATGTGATTAGATCATGTTTTAAGCAAATTAAAATCATGCTCTTTGTGTGGCTATTGAGCCGAATTTGCAAGAATGATAAATGTCTTGTGTTTGAGTTTTGCTAACGAAAATGAAATACGAATGGGCCATGATTTATTGTTAAATGTGCATGGTTATTTGAATGATGTCCGGGCTAAGTCCCGAAGGCTTGTGCTAAGTGACAATATCCGGACTAAGATCCGAAGGCATTTGTGCGAGATACTAATTCCGGGCTAAGCCCGAAGGCATTTGTGCGAGATACTAATTCCGGGCTAAGCCCGAAGGCATTTGTGCGAGATACTAATTCCGGGCTAAGCCCGAAGGCATTTGTGCGAGTTACTAAATCCGGGTTAAGTCCCGAAGGCATTTGTGTGAATTACTATAACCGGGCTATGTCCCGAAGGCATTTGAACGAGGAGCTATATCCGGTTAAATTCCGAAGGTACGTGATTTGGGAATGAATGAACTTGCTGTAAAATTCCAGTTAATACTCTCGAAACATCCCAACATTGAGGTATGTTTCGTATGTGCTTGAATTTAGTTGAGCCCTTACAAATAAGTATTCGCTCAGTTGATAAACGAGCTACCGGCCTTTGGCTGAGTTGATCTTTTGTGTATGTACATAAGGGTTGATAATGTGAAGCAAGTACGATATCGTAAATTTGTGCATATGAAATTATCCGTTTAGCTATATGAATGCTATACTTTTGTTGTGCTGGAATTCCTTGCTCAAAACTTACTAAGCATAAATTGCTTACTCCGTTTCATTGCTCCTCTGTTTTATAGATTTGGTTCTCCAGCTATCGGACTCGGGATCTTGAAGTCAAAGTCGCCCACACTATCAAAGCCCCCCCTTTTGGTACAATTTTGGTTGAACTTCGAAATGGCATGTATAGGACTACCCGTTTGTTGTGGGTCGTGGACCCTTTGGACTTGTATAAATTTTGGATAGCCATGCGAAAATGGCTTATATGTGTTTGAGTATAATGTTATAATCATTTGGTGTGGATATGCTTGACAAGGATTGGCTACGGGGATGGTTAAACACTTTCATAAATTGTGCTATTTATGCAAAAAGGGCTAGTTGAATCATGGAAACCATGAAATAGGTAAAGTCTACCTTAAAGGCAGATGCTGACAGCAGCAGTGATGTAGATTTGGAAAATCACTAAAAATAGTAGGAATGGAATTAAATAGTGAATAAATTATGTAAACAAACCTTTATGAATCTACTTTCATAGGAAAGTAACCAAACAATCATACAGAAAGTATGTTAAGAGATATTCAGGTTCTCGTGAGACAGGGCCAGAACAGTTTCTGGATTCCCTGTTCCGACTTTGGAAATTCATTATAAATTAACCAGAGATTATTAGGAGTCATACCATATATTTATAGATTCCTCTCTGAGTCTAGTTTCTATAGAAACAAACGGCATCAGTATTGGAGCCCTGTACAAGGAGATATCCAAGTCGTAATGCGCAAAGGCAGGGTAGTTGATCCTGTAACATGGGAGACTTTGACTAATAAACTGTACTAATTGGCCCGACCAAAAATTATAGAAAAAAATATGTAGATTGGCATATGAGTCTAGTTTCAGGGAAAAATCACAAAACTGATTTTCGAGTTGTGAAACTCAGGATATGATTTTTAAAGCGACTAGTACGCAGATTGGCAGTGTCTGGGAAATATTTTTTATAAGGGGTTTAAAGTCTGTTAACACCTCGTGTTCGACTCCGGTGTCGGTCTCGGGTTCGGGGTGTTACATTTGATTGGTATCAGAGCTACGGTTTAGTCGATTCTAGGACTACCGTAATGCGTTGGGTCTAGCTATACATGCCATTTCATGTGATTACTTGATAGTGTGGTGATTTCTGACAATTGTAAATGTGTTTATTTATAGTAATGGATCCCAATCCCAACCGAGAGGTAGCTGATGATCTTGAGAGTGTAGCGCCTGCTCCCGCACAAGGGACAGCGCGGCGGACTCTC